>NC_056737.1:1586431881-1586434381 GCF_019279795.1 Protopterus annectens
TCAGCTGCACCTAAATATTCAGTATTACTGCTTACTTCATACAGGCAGGAATTGGCTAGCAATTTGCAATTGCTGTAATACAGAGAGAGAAGTGACAAATCAAGCTACTGAGCAGCATGTTATGCCATACATGTGCACATACATATACAGGTATTTCATGATAGGCAAATAATGCCTTTCTGGCCTGCCAGTACACCAAAGCAGTCAACAATGTAATAACTATTCATGTAGATGATAAAAATATCTAAACTAGTACTTACTTTAATAGAATTTAGTAGTCTAATCCAGGCATCAGCTACTCCCTCACAGAATCAATTATCACCTTTCATTCCTCTATAATCTCCTGCACAGGTTGTCTAATGCTTCTTTACTAGTTTTTCATAGCCCCAAACATTCCTACAGGTAGTTGTCTCTAAATACTCCCCATACAGGAATACAGTCTCCTCTTAAATATCTGTGAGACACTGTAGAAATTCAGATACTTTATTCTTTCATAATAACTTAAATTTCCACATCCATGGCTGTCCTTGGTATATTATGTCTGTATTCTTTCTAATTTAATTGTGCTGCTTTTCTTATAAGGTTTTTATATTGTTATCCCATACTGAAGTGTAGATCTAATGTAACTTACAAATAAATTTTAAAATTTTTGATTTCCTAGACTTTAAAATAATTTTATATACCCTATAGTTTTATACCTATCAGCAACACATTGGTTGATATGATGAGAAAAATGCAGTGCTGGACCAACCCATATTCCCAGATCCTTAAGTGAATCCACAGTTTCAATTTCTCTGTGATGTATTAAGTACTCACCTTTCACTCTGTACTTCCTAAATCTAATATACTTAGTTTTTTATGCATTTATCAGCATACCATTTCCCTGTGCCCAACTGGTCAATTTAGTCAAGTTCTTTTGTGGTCATGCTCTGTCAATGGTAGATGTAATCAGGTTTCCCATTTTAAGTCATCTGCATAAAGCAGTAGAACACCTCACATGAAAAACACACAGATTAGAAATATATAACTAGAAAACAAGTAGGGGCACAGGGCAGAGCCTCATGGGACACCTAGACTCTATCCTAGAATTTCACTTGTCCAATTTGTGTATATTACTTGAGATATCCTATTTATAAGCCATGCAGATCAATTTTATTAGGATTACATTAATGCCTACTTGGTTAAATTTATTGAACAATGTTTTGTGTATGACCCTATCAAAGGCTAAATATAGGTCTACATACATTAAATCACAACACACTTTCTCATTTATAGCTGTTATTATATTATGAAAGAACATCATTCTACAGGTAGTTATAGGCATGTTTTCAATATTTGCATGCTGATATATGATTTCAAGTCAAAACATTTCAAGTTCTGACAATGACGTATCCAAATTAATCTTGTCCATTATTTTAACACAACAGAAAAGTAGTTTTATGGGTCTGACTCTGGTTGTGTCCAATTCGCATTGCCGTTAAATGTGTTTAACAAGTGCATGTTTCCACTCTTGAGGCATGCCTTCACACTTAACCTAATTAACAGCAGATATATATAACTGCAAGTGTGCAAGAAAGTGTTCTCATGTCATCTTTATTAATTCCATTTCCTGCCTGTGCTTTGTTTCAATCCAGTTTGCATAGTATTTTTTTCAGTATAATTAAGTTACAAGGAACTTACCTTTTCAAGTTAGCTTATCCTTTGTACAGCCTGTTTTGAATAAGAATTTGTAAATATATCTGCTGTCTGTTGCATTTGAGAATGCATTTTAGAATCTACACACAGTTTGTAGATTTGTATGTCTTCACTCCTACTAGATCTTACATATCTCTAAAATGATTACCTAGTAAGCTCAATAGTATATACATTTTATGCACATTTTCCTGATAATGCTTCACACTATATTTGTCTTCCCCATACACTAATTTATTTTTGCAACATAATAGTTAATATAAATCAAAATCAAGTTTGTCCTACCAAGCAATTTCACAGGAAAGCACAAAACAATATTGGATGGTTTGAGATAATATCTTGCTTCTAGGTTCAGGTAGAATTTATTTTTTAAAGTTGTTTAGGTTGAGTATTTCATTACTACTTTAATTGTAGTAATGCAGTTTTGCACCTTAAACTAATCCAGAATTTGGAAAGAGTTACTTTTAAATGTAAAAGAGTTTGTAAGATTTTTCTTTTTATTTACTTTATCATTTGCTTACCATGTCAATCTCAGTAGACTGGTGGCCTCTTTTCAGAGAACACCCGAGATTATAGCTATACTAATGGAAATTTGACCAAAGTACCTGTGAACTTCCTCTGTTCTTTTTATAACTTAACATGCCATCCTTTAACACCATGTGTGCGGTCACATATCAGGCATATGTGACCTTGTTTTAATATCTTATACAAACAACAGCACAATTATAAGTGCAGCGCCCCCTAGTGCTTCACTGCAATGTCAGCAATTTAAAATGAATCCAGTAATTTAGCGTTAACACACAACATC
>NC_056737.1:1586439381-1586539381 GCF_019279795.1 Protopterus annectens
ACTGCATTGCTTTGTTTAGCAGATGTCTATTGGTGTTTGTGCTGTAAAATGTAAAATAAAACTTTTAAGTGAAATCCAAATCATCATAGAAGTAAAGCAGTATGCACATTACAGTTTGTATGGTAAATGGGGCGAAATGACCAAGGAATGGAACATTGGAATGGCTGCAGGGGGGAGGCTCCATTTGGCCATGATTTTGTGAGTGGGGGGAGGGCATTAAACTCAGAAAGCTCCGGCTGAACTATACCTCTCAACTGTCCAGATTTTTGCAGAATTAATAGATTTTTGCTTCTTATTTTTGGTTTGTTCCTCATAAAATTTGTGGTTTTCTGGCAAATCATTTAGGAATGAAGTCACTAAACAATGACAGACATTGAGTTTCAGACGTTATATCCTTCAGAAAATACATGCTAAAGCAAGACCCGTTATTCTCTCAACTGTTTTAAGTTTATACAAGAGCATTTTGTACTGTTTGTATGTTCCCGCAATATATTTGGCCTTGTCCAGATTTCCTGCATTAAGAGGTTGAGAGGTACGTGCAAATAAATCACTTTATAGAATTAGGAATATCCAAATCTCTCAACTGTCCCCAATTTTGGCTCAAAATGTTACTCTCCCCCTAATAATCCCTCTGCAAAACAGCAATTTTGGAAGAAAACATGGAGGGTTTACAATTATAAATAACT
The DNA here is from genome assembly GCF_019279795.1 of Protopterus annectens. Taxonomy (NCBI): domain Eukaryota; kingdom Metazoa; phylum Chordata; order Ceratodontiformes; family Protopteridae; genus Protopterus; species Protopterus annectens. The sequence goes on from NC_056737.1 coordinate 1,586,440,068, forward strand.
GTAATGATCAGAGTAATAGATTACTTTTATTTCAGAAATGCATGTAGATGCTCTTATTTTGTCAGCTGCTCAAGTTAACAGTACTACTATTAAAAAGGTGTCCCTTCTTTGACAGGTTCCCAGCTGTATTGTGTGGCAATTTTATATTTTTGCATCACATTTTTGGTCTGTTTTCATAAAATTGTGGTTTTCTGGCAAATTAGTGGCAAATCATTAAAGACTGAAGTTAGAAAATAATGGCAGACATTTGAGTTTCAGATTTCATACCCTTCAGAAAATTCATACTAATGCAAGACCTACTACTATTGTATTATCTTTCTAAGTTTATAAGAGCAATATTTAAAAATTATCCTTATTTTTGGGCCTGTGTCCCCTTCTATGTATGGCTTTGTCCAGATTTCTTGCTCTGAGGTTAAGAGCCATGAGTGTCAGAGCCATCACCATCAGCCAGAGAGATTTCAAATTGTGACATACTTGTTGCACCCCACTCCCCATTGTAGTGGTTCTGGATGTGTCCAAGCAAGGCAAGGAGCAGTTATGTAGTGTAATTGTGCAGAGTATTCTCCCATCCAAGGTAGACCACAAGTACGTCCGTGGCTTTTCATCTGTCCTTGATTTTGCAGAATGTTCTGTTTTTTTGTCATATTTTCATACTGTTGAGTTATGCTTATTATTAATTATTATTCAGAAAATGCATGTTGTTGCAGTGCCGCGTTGCTCTGCGTTTAAGTAGCAATGCTTTAATGGCCATCAGGTAAGCTTGAAAGAGATTGTAAGGTGCAAGTAAGCTTTAATAAGCATACTGTTAAAGAACTGCCAACATTGAAGGTCTTTTCTTTGTTGCCATGCAGAGAATATTTACATAGCTAGATAACGTATAAGCCTTGGGTATTGAAATGCATTTCACAGTATTTGTAATAAAGGACAGCATTACAGTATTTTCAGAAGCTCATTACATTTCTTGGAGACTTGCAGTCATCTTTGCAGGCTTTACCCATAAACTAAACAGAATGCCAATCTATCATGTGTAGTCCATAACTTGTGCAGTGATGCTTTAAGCAATTTATCATGATCTTGTTTCTTGTTTGATGTTAATTTTTTGCTTTGATCATGTCTTCCCCATGAAACAAGTAGATAGTTGTTGTCAGGCAGCAGGGCTTCTTGGATAAGGAACATTTTTACAAGTGGGGGTATCACAGAGATTACTACTTTCAGCATGTTACTTGGTAATTTTATAAAGCTGAATATAAATTATAATTAGAACTGCAGTGCAAGGAGAAGTGGTTTGAGTTGAGTGCTGCTTGTTTTTTTATACTTGATTTTGACAGGCATTCCAGTAATGTATTTAAAAAGTAATTTATTCTTTCATGCCAATCAACCTTTGTGTTTTCATCTAGATAGTAAGTAAGTTGTCATGTAGCCAATGCAATGAAATATTTTTTTTCTTCTGCACTTCATTTTGTCTTGATTGGACTCTTGTAATGATGGTTTGGCACACAGTGCAGGGTATTTAATTAAAGTTCCAGTTGTTGTGGTTTTGAACATAGCCCCACCCCTTTCTAGTTGACCACGCCCCTTCCCATTGGCCCAACCCATTCAGCTGTCTCCTGCAGCCCCCCATTAATTTGAAGTCACCAGCCACCACTGACAAGAAGAATCATATCAAGGGCAGAAAAGTTTTAATGCCAAGTCTATTTTCATTGTGAGACTGCATTGCTTTGTTTAGCAGATGTCTATTGGTGTTTGTGCTGTAAAATGTAAAATAAAACTTTTAAGTGAAATCCAAATCATCATAGAAGTAAAGCAGTATGCACATTACAGTTTGTATGGTAAATGGGGAGAAATGACCAAGGAATGGAACATTGGAATGGCTGCAGGGGGGAGGCTCCATTTGGCCATGATTTTGTGAGTGGGGGGAGGGCATTAAACTCAGAAAGCTCCGGCTGAACTATACCTCTCAACTGTCCAGATTTTTGCAGAATTAATAGATTTTTGCTTCTTATTTTTGGTTTGTTGCTCATAAAATTTGTGGTTTTCTGGCAAATCATTTAGGAATGAAGTCCCTAAACAATGACAGACATTGAGTTTCAGACGTTATATCCTTCAGAAAATACATGCTAAAGCAAGACCCGTTATTCTCTCAACTGTTTTAAGTTTATACAAGAGCATTTTGTACTGTTTGTATGTTCCCGCAATATATTTGGCCTTGTCCAGATTTCCGGCATTAAGAGGTTGAGAGGTACATGCAAATAAATCACTTTATAGAATTAGGAATATCCAAATCTCTCAACTGTCCCCAATTTTGGCTCAAAATGTTACTCTCCCCCTAATAATCCCTCTGAAAAACAGCAATTTTGGAAGAAAACATGGAGGGTTTACAATTATAAATAACTGTAATGATCAGAGTAATAAATTACTTTTATTTCAGAAATGCATGTAGATGCTCTTATTTTGTCAGCTGCTCAAGTTAACAGTACTACTATTAAAAAGGTGTCCCTTCTTTGACAGGTTCCCAGCTGTATTGTGTGGCAATTTTATATTTTTGCATCACATTTTTGGTCTGTTTTTCATAAAATTGTGGTTTTCTGGCAAATTAGTGGCAAATCATTAAAGACTGAAGTTAGAAAATAATGGCAGACATTTGAGTTTCAGATTTCATACCCTTCAGAAAATTCATACTAATGCAAGACCTACTACTATTGTATTATCTTTCTAAGTTTATAAGAGCAATATTTAAAAATTATCCTTATTTTTGGGCCTGTGCCCCCTTCTATGTATGGCTTTGTCCAGATTTCTTGCTCTGAGGTTAAGAGCCATGAGTGTCAGAGCCATCACCATCAGCCAGAGAGATTTCAAATTGTGACATACTTGTTGCACCCCACTCCCCATTGTAGTGGTTCTGGATGTGTCCAAGCAAGGCAAGGAGCAGTTATGTAGTGTAATTGTGCAGCGTATTCTCCCATCCAAGGTAGACCACAAGTACGACCGTGGCTTTTCATCTGTCCTTGATTTTGCAGAATGTTCTGTTTTTTTGTCATATTTTCATACTGTTGAGTTATGCTTATTATTAATTATTATTCAGAAAATGCATGTTGTTGCAGTGCCGCGTTGCTCTGCGTTTAAGTAGCAATGCTTTAATGGCCATCAGGTAAGCTTGTCAGAGATTGTAAGGTGCAAGTAAGCTTTAATAAGCATTCTGTTAAAGAACTGCCAACATTGAAGGCCTTTTCTTTGTTGCCATGCAGAGAATATTTACATAGCTAGATAACGTATAAGCCTTGGGTATTGAAATGCATTTCACAGTATTTGTAATAAAGGACAGCATTACAGTATTTTCAGAAGCTCATTACATTTGTTGGAGACTTGCAGTCATCTTTGCAGGCTTTACCCATAAACTAAACAGAATACCAATCTATCATGTGTAGTCCATAACTTGTGCAGTGATCCTTTAAGCAATTTATCATGATCTTGTTTCTTGTTTGATGTTAATTTTTTGCTTTGATCATGTCTTCCCCATGAAACAAGTAGATAGTTGTTGTCAGGCAGCAGGGCTTCTTGGATAAGGAACATTTTTACAAGTGGGGGTATCACAGAGATTACTACTTTCAGCATGTTACTTGGTAATTTTATAAAGCTGAATATAAATTATAATTAGAACTGCAGTGCAAGGAGAAGTGGTTTGAGTTGAGTGCTGCTTGTTTTTTTATACTTGATTTTGACAGGCATTCCAGTAATGTATTTAAAAAGTAATTTATTCTTTCATGCCAATCAACCTTTGTGTTTTCATCTAGATAGTAAGTAAGTTGTCATGTAGCCAATGCAATGAAATATTTTTTTTCTTCTGCACTTCATTTTGTCTTGATTGGACTCTTGTAATGATGGTTTGGCACACAGTGCAGGGTATTTAATTAAAGTTCCAGTTGTTGTGGTTTTGAACATAGCCCCACCCCTTTCTAGTTGACCACGCCCCTTCCCATTGGCCCAACCCATTCAGCTGTCTCCTGCAGCCCCCCATTAATTTGAAGTCAGCAGCCGCCACTGACAAGAAGAATCATATCACTTCAAAACGCATTATGGGAATTACAGAACAGATACGTGGCAGAGCCAGTATGGACATAAGGTCCAGGAGCAAAGCTGCTGGTAAATGTAGAAGTTCAGCAAGTCATCAAAACAAAGAAGGAGAGCAGGAAAAATAAGAGATAAAAAAATCAGGCTAAGATGGGCTACTGGCTAGCTAACAAAGTGGCTATGAGAGTAGTTGCAATAACAAAGAACAAGGAATAATGGCAATCTACTAGCTTCTGGAAAGTGACTCAGCAGATGGCACAAAGAAACTCTATCAGGTTGCATGGCAAAGACAGAACGATAAAGACACTCATCGTAAGGAATGCCAGAAACAACCTGCTCACTAGTCCACAATCATCAAAGGCAGATGGAAGGAGTACTTCCATCAGCTTGTGAAGGAAGAAAACCCCAAAGAAGCTATGCTTCCCCAGATACAGCGTAAGGTAAAAGAGGAAGAGGGGCCCACCCAGAAGAAGTAAGAATAGCACTAAGGAAAATTAAGTCAGGGAAAGTTACAGACTTATGGTCCTTAGGGCCATCTGTAATCCTTTTAATTTTCTGTCTAACATCTTCTTAGTCACTGAGCCAAATGTCTCAGTTAAGTCTAAATAAGTTAGAAAAAGTGAATGTTCATTATTCATTTCGTTAGTAACAGCAGATATGACTAAGATGCTGGGTGAGTTGGGGGTGAAATGACTCATGAGGGTACTAATAGCACTACAGAGAGAAAGATACATCCCATATGACCAGAGAATACGCAGTCTAGTGCATGTGTACAAGAACAAAGAGGATATTCACAACGGTGAGCAGTATACAGCTATGAAACTCCTATCACGCTGCATTAAAGTTCTGGAGAGGGTGACTGATAAATGAATACTCAGAGTAGTAAGATGGCAGATGAACAGTTCGGATTCAGATCAGGAGGCAGCAGAAACAGCCTCTGATTTGTAGTGAGACAGGCAGCTAAGAAGAACCTAGAGATGAGGAAAGAGTTCAACTGGGCATTCCTAGAATTAGAAAAAGCATAGAACAAGATGCCAAGAAAGCTGATTTGGACAGTAATGTGATGTACTGGGAACATCAGTAGAATTATTGCAGGCTATGTACCATGTCCGAGTGATATAAGTACAGTGTATAACAGCTTACAAACAAGGAACTATAGAAAAGCATACAGCTTAAAGAGAGAGGAAAACTATTGAGAAAATGGATGTCTCAAAGCAGATATGAGTAAGTTATTTTTCATAGTGAGGATTGCAGATGCACGTAATGAATTTTTAAAAATTCAATCAGTCATAAATTGCGATGGAATTCAGGAATTCAAGGCAGATGTAAAACAAAAGAAGCAGAAAATTGCCTGGGAAAGACTTGTACCTCATAGATTTGTTTGAAAACAGGAATAGCCGAAGGTCTAAATAGTATTTATCTTCCAGAAAAGTCTTTGCCCCTATGATTATACCTCATGCTTGTCCTTTCACAGTGTTTTGAGCCCATGCCATGACTTCCTTTTCTGTTCTCTGTTCCAGATTCCTAAGTTTGCCAAGAAAACAAACACATAAGCATTTATTTTACTGACTTCTACTTTGACATGTTCTTTGGAAACTTATTCCTCTAACCACTGTTTGGACTACAGAGGTAGACAAAGTACTGTTGGTGCGAACTCATCAAGGACTAAAACAGCTCAGGGTAATTTTAAATTCTCAAAAGTCTGTTCTTGAGCATCTTGATATTTATTATCCTTACAATGACTCTTTCCAATCCATTAGTATGCGTCTTTTCATGAATGATTGTCTCTTTCAGCACCTTCTCATTTCTTGTAATTCAACCACTCTAACATTTATGGCTAAACTACAGGATCTGTGGTTTCAAAATGTAGACATTTGCATTTTTTATATCAAATATAGCTTCCATTTGTCTCTTAACTTTATCAGTTGATTCAAAATACAATGCTTGCGTTATACCATCAGCTAGATCCAGAGTGCTGAATTTAGTGGCATGGGAAAATAAACATATTTACTCTTTGCCATAAATGTAGTTAAAAAAATACATCAAAATGACTCAACCGTGAACATTGCAGAACCCCACTAAGAATCTCCCCTTTCCAGATTCTGTATGGCTATAATAGTTTGCTTTTTGCCACATAGCTGAATCCTGACCTAATTCAGTCTAGGTCCTGTCCTTAAGACTATGCTTAATCCTTTTAATTTTCCATCTATCATCCTATTAGTCATTGAGCCAAATGTCGCACTTAAGTCTAAATAAGTTAGAAAAAGTGGATGTTCCTTTTCCATTTTTTTAGTTTATTTGTCTTTCTGGCTTTTCCCGGTTAGGGGTCACCACAGTGGAACTCCGGTCCGCTAATATTTGGCAGTATATTTTTTTTTATGGTGCCGATTTGCCAGCCTGACGCCCAACCTTCAGCAAAGGCACCCCCATTCACGCATGTCTTTCCGAGGCCACTCGACCGCAGGGAGGACATGCAGACTCCACACAGAAGGCACTCCAGCCGAGAATCAAACAGGAGAACCTCTTGCTGTGAGGCAACAAAATCTACCGCTGTACCACCGCAGCTTTCCCTTATTCATTTCTTTAGTAACCAAATCTTAAAACTGTTTTATACTGAACTGACAATGATCTTTAGTACTGAACCTCACATCAGATCTGTAGAAGGCATGTTTAAAACTTCCACAAACTCAAATTCTGAGTTCTTTCTGTTGTTTTACCTAGTATGGAAGTTTGAATATCATCTCAGTGATCACCTGGATCCCTTCTTTAACAATCCTTTTTGAACTCAAACTATAGCCCTTTTGCTATTTTGAACACAGAAATTTCAGACTATGTGTACATTATCTATAAAGAGGTTCAATGAAAACGTTGGGTGTCCTCGTTGTATTTTGCTGTAGTCAAGATTTTACCACAGACTTGACCATTCGTACTCCTGTCAGATGTTGGCAACTTCCACTCTTCAACAGGTGTGCTAAAACTACCTGTTTTATTATTATTATTATTATTATTATTATTATTATTATTATTATTATTATTATAATTATTATTATTATTATCATCATCATTGTTGTTTGTATTGTAGCTATTTTTTGCACAATAGCTCTTGATCAGAAAAAGTTAACAATTGTCCTTGCATGTGATGGTTTGCAAGCCACAGTTACTCACTAGAGTTCAGAAAGGTTCATAGATTTGTTTCTAAGCTTAGGTCAGGACAGCTAGTTCCCCTCTGGTTAGGACACCATTAACATTAATGCCAGGCATGAATCTATGTTTATATGTCAAGTCACCGAGGTTTGTTTTAAAAGGTTTTAGGCAGGTATTCAGCTTGGTGTGCAGACAGAAGCTATTCCTAATGTGGGGGATGCATTTAGTAATTAATCTGTTATGCCAGTAGGCATTCTTTGTCCTACAAGGGTGGGTTACACCCTTGGAGTGGGTGTTATTTGACTTGTTTGATGTGTGGAAGTGAAATACATTGAAATATGTTTAAAAGTAATATTTCAGACAAGGGCAATAAAGCCTTTCTAGCCTGCAAATACACCAAAGCAATCATCCCATAAGTGTCCACATTGTTATTAAACATATCTAAATTAGTACTTGCTTTAATACAATTTACAAACGATTCCATGCGTCAGATACTCTCTCAGAGAACCAATTAGCACATATCTCATTCCTACAGAACCTCCTACATAGGTTGTCTGATGATTCCATACTATTCTTTGATAACTACAAACATTACTAGAAGTAGCTGTCTCTAAATGCCCTAAATATCTGAAAAAGTTCTCCCCATAGATATCTATATGGGATGCTGTGCAAAAGAATATATCTTAATCTTTCATATTTCTGCTGTATTCTTTTCAATTTACTCATGTCAGTTTTCTTTTAAGGTTTCCAGATTACTCCATACCCTAGTTTGGGACTAATGTAACTTACACACACTGATTTTATCATTTCTGATGTCCTAGTCTTTATAACTCTTTTTATAGCCTATTATTTTATAACTATCATTAACCAATTGGTTGATATGATAAGAAAACACAAAGCTGGAGCTACATATATAACCAAGTCCTTAAATGAATTCACAGTTTCAGTCACTGTGTGTTGTATTGACTATTCAGCCTTCAAGTTATGTCTCCCAAATCTCACATGCTTATTATTTAAGGCATTTATCATAGGATCATAGGTAGTTACTAGGCTATTGGCTCTGAGACCCATATAAGCCTAGCCAAAAGTTTAGCCCATGTTTAGACAAATCAGCACTCAATGCCCCTGTCCAGCATGGGCAAGGGTGGAATCCCAGGGGTATATTTTTTGTTTCCCTTCCAGTTATCCAGGTTGCGCTTAAAAAGGGGTAAAGAGGTACTCTGATTGATGTGGAGAGGGAGTCTATTCTTTAGATGAAGGAGTCCCTGGGACACAAATCTATCCTGCCAAAAAGTCTTGTTGATATATCAGACCACGTTGAGGCTACATGTTTAAGTTACTCAAGTGGAGCTTGACTTGCGGATATGCAGCATTCCCATCAAGTTTGGGGTCCATGATCACATTGTCTGCCAGACAGAGGTCCCTTCTGAGGAGTCTGTATGAAACTGAGTAGAGGGATAGGGCTTTTAGCCTATCTGTGTATGGTAGATGTTTGAGGCCCTGGATTCTCCTGGTGAGGAACCACTGTGGTCTCTCCTGCTGCTGCATGTGTTTTGTGAGGTACATGCCGAAAGGTGCATTGTACTCAGTAATGGGCGTTATAAGGGAAGAATACAGAGATGTTATGACCTCCTTGTCCTTGGATGAGATAACCTTACTTATGAGGTGGGCAATTTAGTCAAGTTATTTTGCAGATAACTCCTTTCTATAACAAATGTAATCATTTTACCTATTTTCAAATCATCTGAATGTAAACTATAAAACACCTCAGATGAAAAAGATAGATCTGAAAATTACAAGTATCAGCCTAGGTCAGAGCCCTGTGAGACACCCTGAATGTAACCAAGAATTTTACCTGTCCAGTTGCTTTATGATACATGCCATGTCCTATTTGTAAGCCATGCAGCTATCCATCGTATCAAGATTACATTAATACCTAGTTGTTCCAATGTATTGACCAATGTTGTGTGTATGACCCTATCAAATTTAAATCTATATACCTTGCATCACAGCATAACTTATCATTTACAGCTATTATATTATTATAGAACAACATATTAGATGTAGTTATTGAGCTGTGTTTCAGCATATCCATGCCAGTATATATGGTTTCATGTCACAAACATTCCATTTCTAACAATAGTTTTATCCAGAGTAACCTTCTCCATTATTTTCCACAACAAGAAAGTAAATGTATGGGTCTGTATGACCCTGGGTCTGTAGTATTCTCCTTCACCCTAAAGATGGGTTTAATAAGTACGTATATGTCCTCATACTTAAGTGAGCCAGTAAATAGCAGATATAATGATATTGTAAATTCATGCTGAAGTGTTGTTAAATCATTATTACTAATCCTGTCACCTCCCTCTGCTTTGTTTTGGGTCTAGTTTGCATAGTTCTTTTTCAATATAATCTAATTTAATTTCAGTATCTGAAATTACCTGAATGTTGCTAGCATAATTTATAACCTCCCTTTGTGAAGCCTAACTTCTAAGCATAAGATAAATATATCCATAAAATGTGTTTAAGAATAAATTTTTGAATCTGAACACAGTTTATCAATGTGCATATCTTTACTCCTATCACATCTTATGCATGTATACAATTGCTTCCTATTATACCCGATATTTTTATGTAGATTTTTCTCAAACTTTTCCTTATCTTGTCTCCCACTATGTTAAATTTGTCTGTCTGGTTTGTTTATTTATTTCAGTTTTCAAAGTTATAGTTCAACCTCATTTCCATTTCTTCTTATTTTTTTATCATTCATCTTAATTAAGTATCTTTTTCTTATGGAAATATATCCTCCTGACCTTGTGTGCCTAGATTCTGTTATTAAACTTGTTTTGAATTTTTGGCAATCAATCAATTTCCCTTTCAAAACTTATCACATTCCTTCTGCAGTCTTTCCAGTCAATACATCACTCCAATTAGTTTTATGTAGTGTCTGTTTTGCATTCATATAGTCTGTTATTAACGTTCTGTGCAATGGTTTAAATTTCAGTTTGTCAGAATTATCGTGCAGTAGTGTAGCCCTTATAAACCCATGATCACTGCACATCAGCGGTGGTAAAACTTGACATGAACTAACAATCATCTCCTTTATAACACTATGTCCAGTTGGTTTCATTTCCTAGTAGAGTTGTTTACAATCTGCAACAATTGTTACTGAATACATGTAAATAATTTCCTTACTAATGTTGTAGAATTAATATTATTCCATTCTGTTTATGGTAAATGTAAGTCACCAGCTACTACTTTTTGCTCCTATGTTTCATGCAAGAAATGTACAAATTATTCTAGGTCATCAGTTGACTTTGGTGGTCTATACACTTCAACAACTGTAATCTATTCCAAGGTTGTCATTGTTGTCACAGTTACACAATCTACAGTACTGGTGTTATCATCAAACATGTAATAATCTTAGGTATCATAACAAGCTTTAATCCCTATAACAATACCTCCTCCTGATTTTATGTTAGAATGTTTGTTAAAGTAAAAGCATTTACACCCTGACAGAACTGGTTTTCATTCATTGTTTTTAAATCATGTTTCTCAATTAATAACAACATTAAACTTATGTGAAAGTAGCACATTTTCCAATAAGTAAAAATCATCATTATTAATCTTCTAGGCATTAACAATCATCACAGATAAATCAATTTGTGATGCCTCTTCTTCTTCTTCTTCTTCTTCTTTCGGCTGTTCCCATTAGGGGTTGCCACAGCAGATCATCTGTTTCCATTTCTTCCTGTCCTCTGCATCTTGCTCTGTCACACCAAACACCTGCATGTCCTCTCTCACCACATCCATAAACCTTATCTAAGGCCTTCCTCTTTTCCTGTTACCTGGCAGCTTCATCCTTAGCATCTTTTTCCCAATATACTCAGCATCCCTCCTCAGCACATGTCCAAACCAACATAATCTTCCCTCTCTGGCTGTCTCCAAACCTTCCAACTTGGGTTGACCCTCTAATATACTTATTCCTAATCCTGTCCACCCTCGTCACACCCAGTGCAAATCTTAACATCTTTAACTCTGCCATGTCCAGCTCTGACTCCTGCCTTTTTGTCAATGCAACTGTCTCCGAACCCATATAACATAGCTGGTCTTACTACCCTCTTGTAGACCTTCCCTTTCACTCTTACTGGTACTTGTCTGTCACAAATCACTCCTGACAGTCTTCTTCACCCACTCCATCCTGCCTGTACTTTCTTCTTCACCTCTCTTCCACACTCACCATTATTCTGAACTGTTGAGCCCAAGTATTTAAACTCATCCACCTTCACCACCTCTACTCCCTGCATCCTCACCATTCCTCCATCCTCCCTCTCATTCACATACATATATTCTGTCTTAGTCCTGCTGACCTTCATTCCTCTTCTCTCTAGAGCATATCTCCACCTCTCCAGGGTCTCCTCCACCTGTTCCCTACTCTCACTATAGATCACAATGTCATCTGCAAATATCATAGTCCACAGGGACTCCTGTCTGATCTCGTCTGTCAACCTGTCCATCATCATTGCAAATAAGAAAGGGCTCAGAGCTGATCCTTGATGTAATCCCACCTCCACCTTAAACGCATCCATCACTCCCACTGCAGACCTCACCGCTGTCACACTACCCTCATACATATCCTATACCACTCTTACATACTTCTCTGACACTCCCGACTTCCTCATACAATACCACAACTCCTCTCTAGGCACCCTGTCATATGCTTTCTCTAAGTCCACAAAGACACAATGCAACTCCTTCTGACTTTCTCTGTACTTCTCCATCAACACTCTCAGAGCAAACATTGCATCTGCATTACTCTTTCCTGGCAGGAAACCATACTGCTGATCACTAATCATCACCTCCCTTCTTAACCTAGCTTCCACTATACCTTCCCATAACTTCATGCTGTGACTGATCAGTTTAATCCCTCTGTAGTTACTACAGCTTTTCACATCACCCTTATTCTTAAAAATCGGTACCAAAACACTTTTTCTCCATTCCTCAGGCATCCTCTCACTTTCCAAGATTTCATTAAACAATCTAGTTAGAAACTCCACTGACATTTCACCTAAACACCTCCATGCTTCCACAGGTATGTCATCTGGACCAACAGCCTTTCCATTCTTCATCTTCTTCATAGCTATCCTTACTTCCTCCTTGCTAATCCACTGCACTTCATGATTCATTCTCCACACGTCATTCAACCTTCTCTCCCTCTCATTCTCTTCATTCATCAGCCCCTCAAAGTACTCTTTCCATCTGCTCAACACACTCTCCTCGCTTGTGAGTACGTTTCCCCCATTATCCTTTATCACCTTTACCTGCTGCACATCTTTCCTAGCTCGGTCCCTCTGTCAAACCAATTGTGATGCCTATGAAATGCAAAATTTCTGACCTGACAAACACCCTGCCTTGAGTTATTCAAATATTACAATATATTTGCTAAAAAAACTGCATTCCTTTGTTTAGACAAGTGTGTAAATACACATATGCTCAAAATTAGGCTTGGATGTTCTACACATTTCTACTTTTTAGAATGTACTATTTTTCATGTCAGTATTTATCCCAAAATGTTTTCATTCAAAGTGACCTGATTCTTCTTTATCACTATCGTTCTGTCTGTCGTTTGCTGTGTATATAGAAAGATAGGGGGAGGGATTAACTCTATGGCTGCACATTAGTGTGAAAAGGAAAAACATCCCAGTCCTCAACTCAGAGCCCTGCAGTCCTTCACAAACATTGGGGTCACAATACATACCTTGGAAAAGTTTTGAGAAAAATCAATGAAAATGTGATCAGGAAACTGAAACCTGACCGTGTCAACCACAATTAATAGTAGGAAACCCTTCGATATACATAGGAATCCCTCTTTTTCATGTGTGTGTGTGTGGGTCTCACAGAAGAGATGTTCCTTTATTCTCAACTGCCACTGAAAAGCTTGCATTTTGTCAGTCTGTAAGTAACTTAGTAAATTACAGCATTATTTAAAAACCTGTCCCTGACTTTCTCTCCAACATGCTGTCTGTGCTACAGCACTCACTAACTGTCTTTCAAAGCACACAAAACTATTTGTGCTTTTTTTCTGTAACTGGTAATACATGGAGTAGATAAAGCTCCATGAGACTTATACTCAGGTCTCACTGATCCTAACAAATTAATATGTGTTCTCTACTTAGATGCCAAGATTAACTTCCCAAACTTTACTTTTGAGATGAATTTCTTGCTATCCGTGTCTCAAGCACATAATAATATGATTAAGATGGGAGACCAAACATAACACTCTGTGTTTAGTTGACAGTCACATCTTTGTCTGAATAACATACATTTAAATCATTATGCATTTTTCACAAGTATTCATAAGCAGTGGTACTTACCATTTTAATGTTCTTAGTGTTGTTTTCTAAGAAAGAAAGGTCTGGATGGAGTACCAGGGCTTGACTAAAACATAGTGGACCACAATGAAGGCTTCACTGCTATCTAGCTCAGAGTTTTAGCTAAGAAAGTAGGTATTCTTTATAAGCAGAACACCTAGGTTTGGCAGCAATGTGTAAATCTAAATAATGTTTCCTTCTTTAAACATAAGTGCAGGTAAGTGTGGCAATAATAGTAAATACTGGACTGTAGTCAAGAATGCAAACAGTGGTATAGCTTATGACAATAACACCCTATTATTACAAATTCCTGTACCCCCCCCCCAAAAGGTAATAGAACAACCTTTGCATTAACATGCAGTTTCTGAAACATAAGCAGTATGAAACTCTTAATACTGTGTCACTACTGACTATAATGCTCAGTGATTTACCAGAAAATAACATACAATTACAAGGGACAAGGCAGAGATATGAGGCAGAATCAAGGACATTGCATAATAGAACATTGGGTTTTGTATCAAGGTGCATTTTCTGAAAGATAAGTATGGAAGCTGAATGTGCAGTATTAGTGACTGATTGTAATCCTCACCGATTTCCTAAAAAAGAGGGTTAAGATAAAAATACAATGCAAGATTCAGAGACATTCTACAAAACAAGATAGCTACAAAATGTATTATTAGTACTGTGCTCAGTTTAGCTGCTAAACAGTCTTAACATTTAAGTGCTTGACAAGGTCATCAAGAATGTTTTAAGTTTTTTTGCATAAAGTGTATATGAAGGATAACATCAGATAGTGTTTTTTTTTACTTGTGAAAATGCTGTTTGTGATAAGGTTTAGAATGCTATAACAACAGACAACAGCTGTCAAACTATGCTTCGGCAGTAAGATTCTAAGCAGCATGCAAAAAAACTACAGCGGTCCAGTGTTCTCCATTATTGCCCCTATATGCCCTTCACAGCCTTCATTCACTGCATCAGGTAAAGGTTTCTTATAGCCCAGCTGCTGCCATATCAGATGTCTCAAGGCACAAAATGTTAGAACTAATGCACTGCTCAAGAAATCTTTAGTACCGCTTCCATATTTAGTAACTGATTCTGTCTCTATACTCTTTGCTATGTTTCAGTTAACATACTATCTCATAGATGAATGATGACTGATGACATCGTACTACACAGCTCTCAGTTATGCTTGGCTCACTTTAGGATCATAACTGAAATTTTTTCATGTAATCCTCAACTCTAGGAGCAACATTTTCTCAACCTTCCATGTTTGTCAAAAGTCTGTTTATAGGCTTACTGGTTTCTCTGGATTTCTAATTTATTGCAAAAGCACATGAAATGTCCAGCTTAGTTTTCTACACATAAACATAAACTTGTCATCATCTGAGAGTTATTTCCATATTTAAAAAAAAAAAAAGTTGTGATGGTCCTGCTTCAGTAATCTCACCTTTCATTTTCTACATGTCCTCCCTTAAATCCTGTACACTGTTGTCTACAAAGCCAACAGATGTCAAAATAAATGGTATGATCATTAAATGTTGCAGTTCCTATTTTGATACAGGTTACAGATTTAACCCTGGTGAAACAAGCTATATTGTAAGACACTACCATTTTTGAAATACCAAGTAAACTATATATTTGGCCAGTATTCATATGTATGAATGCGTTATGGGTATCCGCACTATCCATGAATGAACGTAGCTAGGCCATGATTCAAAGTGGCCATTTATGCTAATGATTGATGGCTATGAATCAGTGTAAGTGAATTAACTATAATGAGATGTAAAGGAGAAATTATGTAAAGCAGCATACGCTAACAAAGTGTTCATTGGCTCACTTGCAATTCATAGTCAAATATCTATGTTGTACACACTTACATTATAAAAAAACACTACTGCAGCTATTATGTCTGCAATCTGTGTAGATGCTTGCTGACCCTAAAAATGTTTTAAGTTATTCTTTCTTTGCCTTATTCCCTATACCATCACTAAACAGAAATTGCCACATTTTACATAATCATCGGTCAGATACCTGCCATCCTCAGAAAAGTTATGTGACACAACCCCCATAATTACATACACCTACTGAGTCCAGCCAAGTAAAGCTGTGCTGTGTTAATGTTTGCACAATCTTCAATACATTGACAATACTAAAAGAAGGCATTAATACATCCATTCTTTCATTTGCCCCTACTGCATTCTTATAATCAAACTGTCAATTACACTCAGGAATCCCCCAGTAAAGACACATGTTTATCCACCAAAACACCCTTGCCACTTCAATACTTCTACTTTGTATGCACAATCACTAAAAGATGCCAAAATTATTTTTCTCAGTGATCATTAATCATTTCTGATGCTGCTGTAATGATTTCCAATTTACAGTACATATGACAGCTTTTTCACCAAAGCCATTGTAATATGCACAACATATGAATAAAACCAAACTAGGGGAAACCGGCAAAGAAACTAAACAAGTAAAAATCAGAGAGTAGCAGTCCTTAATACAACCAAAGAGACTCAATCAGCAAATGCTCCTGTAGTAGAAAGCAAATTTATTGTTAAAATAGTAGCGCTGTCTCTCCACAAGGCAGCTTCTTCAGAAACAGATTACAAAGTTTTACGCCACATCTAGCATTTAAAAACAGAAGTAGCGCATCATGACATCACTCATTCATTCACAGTGTGTGTTAAAGATGCACTAACATATTCATAAACTAGTATGTTCAAATAAACGAACACCTTGCCTAGCCGATAAATTTGACTTTGATGACAGTGAAATGTACAGGTGTACTAGTATAAAAGGCACCACATAAGGTAGTATTCTAAGTCACAGCACAACTACAAGAGGAATAGCTGTTAAAAGCAAAATGACTCGACAACAACTGAAATGCAAATGAAAATAAAAATAAAAACCTAAACAATTCATCCGATCACAGTCAAAGTGAAAAGCCCTTAGAAACAGTAAACTGGACATAATAGTATGAAAATTTATTTTACTTTATTTTAGTTTACTGTTTCTAAGGGCTTTTCACTTTGACTGTGATTGGATGAATTGTTTAGGTTTTTACTTTTATTTTTATTTTTGTCTGCATTTCAGTTGTTGACTAGTTATTTTGTTTTTAACAGTTATTTCTTTTGCAGTTGTGCTGTGAGTTAGAATATTACCATATGTATTGCCTTTTATACTAGTACACCTGTACATTTCACTGTCATCAAAGTCTAATTTATTGGCTAGGTAAGGTGTTCGCTTATTTGAACATACATTTTATGAATATGTTAGTGCATCTTTAACACACACTGTGAATGAATGAGTGATGTCATGATGACACGCCTTTACTTCTGTTTTTAAATGCTAGATGTGGCGCCAAAACTTTGTAATCTGTTTTTCTGAAGAAGCTGCCTTGTGGAGAGACAGCGAAAAACGCTACTATTTTTAACAATAAATTTGCGTTTTAAACTACTACAGGAGCATTTGCTGATTGAGTCTCTTTGGTTGTATTAAGGACTGCTACTCTCTGATTTTTACTTGTTTAGTTTCTTTGCCGGTTTCCCCTAGTTTGTCTTCTGTCTATGGCTACGGGGAGTATGAGCAGTCCTAATACACCATTGATCTTCCAGTCGGAAGGCGTTCAACCAGAAGCCACTCTTCAGAACTGCAGTTCTGAAACAAACAGACTTCTTCTGATGCTTTCTCAAAAAATTGATGCACTAAACAACCGGATGGATGCTTATGAAAACAACAATCCTTCTAATACTTTCGCAAACAGCATTCCAGCTGGTCAGCGCCTTCAAAGTGGTTTATCTACCTCTAACGTTCTGGAGCAGGGTGAACAAGTTGGCGCACCGGTACCGGCTTTATCCGTCTTAGAAGGCGGAGATACACATCCTTTGCCTGGAGAACCACTACTGGCTAACGACAACAATACGGAGCTTATTGGCGGTCCATCGATCTCCCAGTGGATTAATAATCTTGAAGCGTTCGCTTTTCCTGGGGTGACTGGTATGGAACGACCGGCTTCCAATGGTGAGTTTAACTCCTTTGACACCATCTTAAATAATTTAAAGCAACTGGATGTTAAAATGGTCAAATTAAAAAAACTACAGCTGGAAGTCTCTTACTTCCAGCAATGCTTAACTGAGAATATTGTACCGAAAGGTCTCCGCTCGTCTTTCACCCCTTCAGGCTTGATTCAAGGGCCTGATTTTTTGTCTGACTTGGTAACACTTTTTTCCAGACAAGGTGCACAGCTTTTGGAACTGTTAATCAAGCACTACTCACTTAACATTAATTTTTTGACAGACGAAATCAAATTGCTTGACAACAGTATTAAGATGGACATTAATTTCATGCGGTTTAAAGTGGATTATGACCGGACTTTTATTAGTATAGAGGGGCTTATGGCTAAACTAAAACAGAACAAAGTCAAAAAATTAAATAGGGACAGAGAAGCTTATAGTCATCAACGGGCATTCCCTAAGCTTCAGTCTGCACCCATTACTGGAATTGACAATCCTGACTTTCTTGATTCTGAGGTGGTTCCTTCCACTTCTGGTACCCAACCTGTTGACATGAATCAACAAGTAGCCAACACTAAGAGGTTTGACAGGCAAAATGGAAGGTCCTCAAACAATAACACTAAACTCAGAAATAACAATTCCAGTTCTAATTATGCCAACACCAACAATAATTTTTTAGGACAATTACCACAACGCCCATATCAGACGAGGAGCAGAACTCGGAACAACTAACTACGACGCATAATAGTTTTGAAGGTGGCGACAATGTGAGTCCGGGTCTACATATACAATATAACTACAATGGTGACTTTAAAATATATAACTTCACGGACAATATGCTTCCTCCAGAACTTATTGATATCATGTCTCGAGGCAATACTTTTGTGCCTAGTTCTGGATGTGACATCACCAGAACCATCTTGGACTTAAAATGTTACATTAGAAAGTTGAACTTAGATATACTTTTTAACAATTGTATTGCCGTACCTAGTGTAGAGTTGAAAGTTCCGAGTACCTTTAACCCCCCACTACACCCGGGATTAAAGGTGTTCGAAAACATCTGTGAATTAGATATAAGAGATTTGTCTAACTCAAATAAAGTATCTAAGAGTTATTCACATTATAACATCACTAAGGAACAGAGAAGGGCATTGTCTGATTTCAAACTTTTACCAGTTAGGGTTATTAAACCCGATAAAGGGGGCGGACTGGTAATTTTCAATAATAGCATGTACAATGAAAAAATGCTTTCTGTTTTGAATACACCAGCATATGGCCCTTCTTCTGTTAGTGAAATGAATGGTGTACATAGGAGAATTAGGGGCTACTTGAGGGATATGTACTTGGAAGGCAGAATTGATCTTGAATTGTACAACTTTTTAGACATAGTTTTCCCAAAAGTCCCTATGATGTTCGGCATCCCTAAGATACATAAGAACTTGGAGAACCCACCCATGAGGGCTTTAATAGACGGTAGATTTTCTATGACATACAACAGCTCTAAATTGATAGACCACATCCTGTTGAAACATCTGAACAAAATCCCCTCTATTTGTAAAGACTCATGGACCTTCCTGAGTAGTATTGATAGTATAGGATACAACCCCGAACACAACTTTCTCACAATAGATGTGGTTGACTTATACACATCAATACCACATCAGGAAGCTTCTGAGTGGGTTGGTCTTAAATTAAAAGATCTGGGTGCGACAAATAATGAAATCAGTATAGCCACAGAATTACTTGACATTGTCCTCGACTCTAATTTTTTCATTTTTAATGAAAAAATTTTTCTACAGAAACAAGGCATAGCCATGGGCTCCCCATGTGGGGCCAGCGTGGCTAACATGTTCATGGCCTTCTGGGAAACCAAGTATATTCTATCAAACCCTTCCTTTAAGGAACAGATACACTTTTACACTCGTTATCTGGATGACATTTTTATTCTATTTAAAGGAAATAAAAATGAAGCGGCTTCCTTAGTAGACTTCATGAACAATACCACTACTTTTTTAAAATTTACTTCAACTTTTTCGGACAAAACTATTGATTACCTAGATGTCAAACTCAATAAGGATGACAATGTCAATATGTATTTTTCCAAAGTGTTTAGGAAACCTACGCACTGTAATTCCCTCTTACACTATTCTAGTCAACATCCTTTGAAACAAAAGAGGGCCACAGTCAAAGGCCAGTTTGTCAGAGCAGTACGTATGTGTAACTCTGACTCAGCCTTTAATGAAGAATGTTCCTTCCTTAAGACTCAGTTCTTAAATAGAGGATACCCAACTACATTACTGGAGGAAATTATTTTTGAAATAGAAACAAAAAAGGCTAGAGGCATCTTTAAACCCCTTCTCAAAATTAAGGTAGACCAAACAGTGAGTCTTGTTGAACAAATACAAGATAGTACTGATCAACCTGTTTCACATTACAATAATACAAATGAAACACTGGTTAAATATAATTCAGTGTCTAGCTTCATCACAGTTTTCAGTAATGATACAGGGAGAATCTGTAAAATTTTAAACAAGAACTGGGACCTAATTAGGAATGACATCGACCTTTTTGAAAAATTGGGCCCATTCCCTAGAGTAGTTTTCAGAAAAGGTAGGAACCTTAAAGAACTAATGCAAACCAAACAGGATCCCAGTTTTACAAGATTTAAAGGGTCTACAATTTGTGGCTCTTGTAATTGGTGCCATTGTGTAAAATCAGGGACTTTTTTCATAGTGAATGACAGAAAATACCATATAAGACACACAATCAATTGTGACACAAAATCAGTGATCTATGGAGCTTTCTGTCATCTTTGTCCTGCTTTTTACATAGGCAAGACGGATCGTAAATTTCGTCAACGCATTTACGAACACGTCTATGCCATCAGGACAAGTAAGCAGGAAAATGCCCTTGCTAGGCACATAGAAAAATTTCCCGACCATAAATTTTACTTCATGGGTATTGACCATGTACCCCCAAGTATTAGAGGGGGCCCCCTGTCTTTGTTACTTGAATTACATGAACTGGAATGGCAGATTAGACTCAATGCCTTCCATTACCCGGGGCTCAATGAGAACTGTAACATTTCTGTATTATTAAAAATGAGAAGTTACACTAAATAGAGCCCCTTTATAGATTAGTATCATTATTTTATACAGATCACTACCTTCCCTTTATATACATACTCTTTACAGTTTTATGTTTATATTATTTTTACATTTTTTCAGATTTTTGAGGGGTAATTTGTTGTTGACCACTCTTGTATTCTAACATATTATGTTAGACCATTTTACTACCCTTTATATTCAATAACATGGATAAAAATTTTCATACTATTATGTCCAGTTTACTGTTTCTAAGGGCTTTTCACTTTGACTGTGATTGGATGAATTGTTTAGGTTTTTACTTTTATTTTTATTTTTGTCTGCATTTCAGTAGTTGACTAGTTACTTTGCTTTTAACAGTTATTTCTTTTGCAGTTGTGCTGTGAGTTAGAATATTACCATATGTATTGCCTTTTATACTAGTACACCTGTACATTTCACTGTCATCAAAGTCTAATTTATTGGCTAGGTAAGGTGTTCGCTTATTTGAACATACATTTTATGAATATGTTAGTGCATCTTTAACACACACTGTGAATGAATGAGTGATGTCATGATGACACGCCTTTACTTCTGTTTTTAAATGCTAGATGTGGCGCCAAAACTTTGTAATCTGTTTTTCTGAAGAAGCTGCCTTGTGGAGAGACAGCGAAAAACGCTACTATTTTTAACAATAAATTTGCGTTTTAAACTACTACAGGAGCATTTGCTGATTGAGTCTCTTTGGTTGTATTAAGGACTGCTACTCTCTGATTTTTACTTATATGAATAAAACCAACATTTCTTCAAGTGAACTCAATAATCCTGTCTCATTTTGAACTGCTTCATATTAATTTTCCATATTTATATTATATTTCTTGCTTTAGAAAGTTTGTGGTTTCCTAAATAATTTGCCATGCAACTCCATTTAACCCAAGTTAATATTGTGCTGTTAAACATATTTATGTATGCTCAGGGTCCTTGTGTGTTTTATGTGCAAATGAGGCCCTTTTACTTTTATCTCTATGAATTGCAGTAATACACCAATGTATAAAGCGCTTTATCCTCAAGTATTTTATGGACATTTAACAAAGAAAATGCTACACAGCACAGAGAACGCAACACCAGGGTAATAACTGAGCGCTTTCGTCTCATTTAATACAAGACTTCCTCAGAACTTTATGGACATTCTGCATGTTTCCTTAGGCAGTGTGAATCACATATGCTGACTACATTTGCATATCTGCATAGCGCTACTATTCCTGGATTACTGCTGTGCACAACTGGAGACCAGGAGTATGAATATTGGCCTTTGTCTCAGCTTCTCAACAGATGCATGTGAAACAGCAGAATGTATAACGTGCTTCCACTTCAGAAAAAAATCTATGAAAACCACAATTTTTTTTCCCAAGGAATGGTCCACCAGAGTCCATATATGACCTAAATAATGGCTTCTAAAGTCATTCAGATTGATATAAAACTGAATTCAGCAGAGCTTTTTTCCTTGACAACAGTCACACAGCTTTACGTCTTTTTCCATATTTATACCTAACCACTGTACATATCATCTGGCTAAATCTTTTAGTCTGTATGTCAGCCTAAACATGCCAGGAGGATCTTTCTGCAATATTTTCTGTACTAATGAACAAACCTGTGTAGGGAAATATTTGTAGACCTCTACAATACAAAATGTCTGTCTTATAAGTCATTTGGAACAGTGTAGCATAGGCAATGGCTTGATTACTTAAGGCCATCGTTTCACATGCATGTGCTACACATATACACAGTACAGAATACCTCCACAATACCAATTTACACTGAGGTTGTTAAGACAATACTGCCTAAACCTCCTAGACTGAGCACTAAAAAATCTCAGCCATTAGTTTGCAAAGTAGCACATCCACATTTATCCCACATGTATATAGCAATTTCATGTACCTGTAGGAATCACAGATGTGCAGACTGCAACATCGTATGGTCCAATGAAGCTTAATATAGCCATTTTAGTGACTGGAGACTCTATTGCAGGGCATATGAATCCACCCTCATCAAACTGAATAAGATTAGGGTAATGATTAGCTATCTTTCTAGAGCCAGAATCTGGAATGTTTCAAGGGGTCCTTAGAACTCTCCATCCTGGGCAAATATGAGTATAACCTAGTAATGGTAAGCAGGGGGTTGAATGACCTTAGGTGCTTTACACAGAGGGACATGCAGACAGATATGTATGAACTTGCTATGCATGTGTCTGAGGTAGCTAAGTCTTGAGTGGTATGCTGTCATCACCCAGAATGATGCTAAGATTCAAAGACATGATAATTGTCTTTAGTAACTGCTTATATAGTTTTTGGCATTATAGGGAGATCCAGTATGAGTCAGATTGGAACTAGATGACTGGTAAGCCTTTCTTCTTTGCCAGGGATGGTTGCACCACTCTTGTCATGATCTTTGCACTCTGGCTAAAGGTTTTGTTTCCCATATGGTGCATTTTTATGCAAAGTGGATTTCCTGAACATTTTAACTTAAAAGAGTCTAATTTGGAACACATTAAGATGGGTCTACTAAATACCATTAATCTTAGAAAATAAAAAAATTGCCAGAAATGAGGACCTCCTGAAACTTGAGTACATTCATATATGTTAAGTTATAGAGACAGGGTTTCAAAGTAATGAAAGTACTCCTGGGTTTAGGGCCTACTATGTCATCAGATGATGCGGGTTTTTCAATACTTAACAAAAGATATTATCACATAAGACTGATTCCATAGGACTCCAAATATGATCTTTTAGATGTCCAAATCACCCTAAACCAAAACAAATTTCACTTCCTTGCTAGGTACAGAATGTCCTGTATGCCCCTTTCAAACTACAGTCACTATCTTAATGAATTAGCCAAAATACCAGTATCTTGATGAATTAGCCAAAATACCAGTTAATGCAAACACCTTTCTGCAGGGGTACATCAACTATCTGTAAATACACTAGCTAACCTACTCTCGCAGAGGTCAGTATACCCAATATTCCACTAACATTATAAACATTAACTACCTTGTACTACTAGTGGCCCAAATACCATTGATTTTGATCATGTTCTCACAAATATGGCCTCTTCTTGCACACCTCCACCTGTATTATCTTTCCTTATCACATAAGACTATGACTAAACCTTTGAAAGCAAACCTTATTCAGATACTTGATGACAAGTAAATTCCACTGGAGGTCCCATCGCTAAAGCTACTGTCTATGCCGATGACATAGGTTCAGAGGTTCATAGATGACTACTATAAACTTTGTATTTTGTGTATATGAGGTGAAGATCTTAACCAATATGCCATATCCACCCCCAAAGGGGTTAGTTGTCAGGTGCAGAGGTAAATATTAGGCTATCAGTTTGCAGATTGTTACAAGCCTAGCCAATAATCAGAGGTCAGAATCAAACCCTATACCTTGTATATATGAGATAAAGACCTTAGCTATTATGCCACCCCATCTGCTTCAACTTAAATTATTTAATTAGGGGACTATCCCAATCCACATCAAATTATAATGAGAAATTTAAAAGCTAACACATGTGGTGGAATACCCATAACAATAAATTCTATAACTAGACAAAAATTACTTAATGCTTATATAAAACAAGATAAAGAAAGGACTTCATACTTACCAGAGGTCCATTTTACCAACCTATGGAGCATGCCTAACCAAACTAGTAAAGATTGTAGGCATAAAATTAGAAGGCACAAAGATGAATATTAAATTAAGCTAGCCACCAATACCAAACATTACTGCACATCTCTATTTAACTATGCCCGGACCAAAGAGCTAGCCCAGAATAATATGTAATACCAAAAGAAATAGCTAATACCTTACCTGACAAATTTAGTGCATATTTTTACTCCTTCCACAGTTATAACTATTCCGTAGATCTCACAGTCCCAGACACACCCGATAATTACCATGAAACAAGTACTTTTAGCCCTGCAAAAGACTAAGAACATCTCTTGAATTTGCCCCGACAACATACCAGTCTGCCTGATCACCAGTAGTAAATGTGATTTATTTGAACCTCTACACAATCTTACAGTCTCATTGCCTGAAAAACAGTCAATGTACTGGCATTACACAAGGATGGCCCAACAAGTGACCCTGGCAAGTATAATCTCATTAGTCTCACTGGCCTCATATGTAAAACATATGGAACTTATTGTCTTCGCTATCCTTTATCTGGACATTGAAAATATTTCATAACCCTAGACCCTTTTTAATTCAGCTTTGTCAAAGGCAGGTCCTACCTCTTTCACCTGATTTTATTAATTTCTTAGAAAAAAGTCACAGAAGCAGTGGAGAGCAGTTACAGAATTCATGCCACATACTGATCCGTGGACATGGCCTTTGACCTTAGCCCCCATGCAAGCATGGTTAGCAGACTTGTAAATCAATATAAAACCATATGTTGAGGAGTGATTAGCTAGCTTCTTGTCAGAGAGAGAATCCATGTGGTTAGAGTTTAGGTGCTACTTTTGAAAGCAAGAAACATACTGCTAGTGCAGCATTGGGCCCTCCTCTATTTGTTACCTGCTTCTCAGATGTTTATGCCAACACTTGCTGTTTACAGTTATAGGGATTTACAGATTATTGTTAATTGGGTATTGGTATTGGTTCCTCCACTAACTTACAATTGTTCTAACATGAACTAAACTATGTTAACAAATAGAGCAAGGACGATGGTTACAAACTAAGTGTGAAAACATGTAGCACTTTATTTTGTAAACACATCATACTATATAGGTGACACAGCTCTCCAATCAGAGACTGTTGTAAAGCATCTTAGAAATCTTACTGATAATTCCTTATATTTTGACCATTATGTCTCTGGACCCGCGGTAGTGGTGCTGCAGTAATGTTGTCGCCTCACAGCAAGATGTTGTCATGTTCGATTCTCAGCTAGAGCGTCTTCTGTGTGGAGGCATGCGTGAATGGGCATGCCTTCGTTGAAGGTTGTGCATCAGGGCTGGTAACTCGGCACGTAAAAATCCACTACCAAACATTAACGGACTGGAGTTCCGCTGTGGCAACCCGTGGCCGGGATAAGCCGAAAGACACAACAACATGTCTCTTTAGTAGTTTGGAAATCCCTCTCTATGGCTCTTCTTAGTTCCAAATGCATCTCCTCTTGATCTAAAGAAATCTTAACTCCTTCTTCTTATCTTTTAACAGACCCATTATTAAATATAATGCTCTTTTTGGCATGTATTTGTTTAAACATGTCAATCAGCTTGTAAGAATAAAGAGATTCCTAACTGAAAAGATCGGTGGTGCCAGTGAATTATCTAGACATGTTGGCAGCCTTATCTCAATACTCAGTCCCTTGTTAACTCTTCGGTGGTTATCTGTGTCTAACCTTTCACATCACGAAAGATCCAATCCTTCTTGACTTTTTATCATTGTTCTCAACTTCTTTGCCTAAGAACAGCGACAAAGTCAAAAATAATGGGGACACTAAGGCCCAAAACTGGGGACAATTTTTAAATGTTACCATATGGCAAACAATTTTTTGATGTTGCTCTAATTCACTTAAAAGTTAACAGAACAACAGGTTTGCATCACCAATACCATTTTTGTGGCCAATAAGAAGTATGACACTCTAATGTTTGGCATTATTAACTGATGATATTCTTTTGTGATTTACCTAATAACATATTTTATAATGGATGGAGTAAAATATGAGCCATGATCATTGACAGCTGAGTGCTATGCCTCCAGTTTTGTTACAGCATAAATGGCTCCAAATATGCCCTGTTAAAGGACCCAAACACTCATCAACAGATACATACATAAATAAATAAATAAGAAAGGTACACTGATGTGATAGATCCATATCCCATTGTATTTCCTACCTTTCTACTAAGCTCTTGCTACATAGCAGTTAGAGCGGCACCTTCACATCCTTCAAGGTAAACATAAATAATTAATGGCAGCCATACATTCTACCCTGGTCTGTCTTGTGTTGCCCTCCATGAAGCTGGAGGGAACTTTTGAATATGGTTTATTAATTAAACTTTTAATAGTCTGTATACTGACTGTCTAGCACTTACCTATGAACTATGAATCTCTGAACTGGGGCACCATCTATAATGTCAAATATAAATGCTTAATTAGGTATATTTATGTCTGTAGGCTTTTCTGAGACAGGTAAGCTAATTAGTGAATCATGATTAACATGACTGGCAGACAGCACAGTGGATTAAGGCTATGAGCTTTTAACAAGATACTTCATGTAGACCAGAGTTTAATTCCAACAACCTCCATTTATCTACTACATGACTGTGTGAAAGTCCCTTAAACAGCTAGTGCTTCCAGCCCATTCATCAAAAAGGGGCTCTTGTGTCCAGGGAGCTTAGTCAGTTTCAAAAACAATACTTTTCTGATCTAATAATTCCTAGCTATGGTATCTGCTAAAAATATTAATTCTAGCTGTGACTCCCTTTAGCATTCTTGTTTTTTATGTAGTTATCTTGTGTATACCTTGCCTTTCAATAATGTACCCCAGTAAAGAAATCAAAATAAAGGGATAAATATATTACATGTAATTCCTTTTCCTCTAGATAAATACATTTTATTTATACAATTTCTTCCCACTGAACTGGGAGCATTATGAAAGACATCATTTCTTTTTGTTCCTTGTAAGACTCTTCCACAAGTTATGTCCTCCTGTGTAAGTAATCACTCTAGTAAGTTGCAAACCTGTGTTAGTGATTTTACTAAGGTACTGTTTATTCAACAGGGGTATATTATTTCCACTCTAATTCAAACTGCACAGGTTTGCCTTCTATTCATATTGATGCCAAGGACTGGTTATTTATTTTATAGACTTACCTTATGAGCATCAGAAACTTTCCTGCTGACATCTAAACTTGTTTCTTTTAAACACAGTGCTTTCATACTCAGCAAATACATACTGTCAGTCAGTGCTGAACATCTTTTTTAACTTGTTTTACTACATGCTTTGTATAAAGCATAGTTTAGTCATACAGGCTTTTGAAATGTGGGCATTTATCCCACAGGCTAAACATTTTGTTTACATTTGCAATGAAAAGCTATGTGCTGTTTTTCCCTATCTATCCATGGAGGAGTGTTCCCAGCACAAGAATATGGTAGTATATTCGCCGTTTTGGGCCAATTTCTAGCTCTTTCAAGTCCCCCTGTATAAAACCCGCTTTGGCGCGGCTTTGGGCGATTTTGCGCATAGCGCAGCATTGGGCAGCTCCACTTAATTGGATTTAAACCATTCTCAGCTCCACAAAGTCTGCTCTTCACTTTTTCCCTTAGAACTGATCTAGTTCTCATAATAAACACCCTATTCCTACTCTAAAGCCTGGCACTTGCTCACTAAAGCAATTATATAAGTCAGCACTAAAAAATTAAAAGCACTACACCCTCACAAACTCCCCTTGAGTACCTTGTTCCCCATTGGCCCTTTTTTTCAATTATAAAGGAATTCCCAATACTATTCTAGCATGTCCAAAGGTCAGTTGTCAATCTCCTCTCCGGTCCAGCTGGTGAATCTGGGAATCTTGAGGCAATGTTACAACTGCCTCATGTACAGACAACCCTCTCCTCTTCCCAACAAATTCCAACACATGTGAGAGATGCAACCATATAGCCAAACTGGAGGCTAAGCTCTCTCAACTCAGTACTGGCCTAGCCAGTCAGGAGGAGAAGGAAACCACACTCACTACAATTCTAGTCTCACATAGACCTACCATGACAGCAAACCAAACACATAAACACACAAAAACATACTCAGAGGCTCTAAATAAAAATCTGCCTAAGCAGCAGAGACCTCCAAAGCAAACACCCAAGCAACCGCTACCCCAAAACAAAACATGTGCAACACATAGCTCACAAAGCCAGTGTGCCAAACAGTCACAGCCCTTAAGGTTAAACAACACACCTGATACACTTGTAATAGGTGACTCTATCGTCAGGCACACTGATGTCCTGCTCACCAGGCTGAACAAGGAGAAGGTCACGGTGAGCTGCCCGTCGGGCGCTAGGATCCGCCACATAACACAAGCACTCAGGTCACTCCAAGGCAAGTACAAATATGACTCAGTCATTGTCCATGCTGGTGTGAATGACCTGAGACGTACCTCCCTGGACTACATGAAAAGAGACATAGAGGAGCTCTCTGAGCATGTAGCCCAGGCCGGTATGACCCTGACCTTGAGTAGCATCTTACCTTCATCAAGAATGATGCCACAATATAAAGACAAAATGATCAATTTCAACAATTGGCTTAAGTATTGGTGTCATTCAAAGGGGATCCAATGCCTGTCAGCCTGGTATGACATGCTCAACAAGCATGACAATCTATACAGCTAATGGACCTAGAACATTTTTTTATAGACAGAGGTTATGATCAAACATTAATTGATACTGTTAAACAGTCCCTAAAGGTATCTGAGACATCATGTGAAGGCAGTATGCAACGGCACTTGCCACACCATAAGGGAAAACATAATAAATATGAAATAACTTTTCAGACTAGGTATACTAGCGATAATAAATACATTATTAATATTATCAAAAAGAATTGGCATATCTTACAAACTGACACAGACATTAAAAAATGTATAGGAGAAAGACCTGTGTTTGTGTATAAAAATAGCAAGAATTTGAAAAGGTTACTATGCATTGAGAAGTTTAGGGAAGTTGATCCACCGGTTATCCCAAGGCCTCTAGTACATAGAACAGGAACTTATCCATGCAATGCCTGTAATATGTGTCCATATATCTCTAAGGAACAAGAGTTCAAACATCCTTTTATGAACCTTTATTTTAAACCCAAATTTAAAGGAACTTGTAATAGCGCTAATTTGATATACCTCGCAGACTGTTGTCATTGCAATGTGTTTTATATAGGCATGACAACAAGAATGCTAAAAGAGAGAATTTATAATCATTTACATGACATAAAAAAGAATGATGTTAAGAACGCATTATTTAAACATATAAAGGATAATGTTGGACACACTTTTAGATTTAGGATACTACAAGTCACTAAACCTAATATACGCAAAGGCGATATATTTAATGAATTAGAAAATGTAGAGCTGTCTTGGATACTACACTTTAAAGCACAACATCCACCTGGCCTAAACCAATATATTAGTATAAGATCTACACTTAAGAAATGTAGTCTGAAATAAGCATTTAATATATAATTTTATATATGAGATTTATGGCGTTTTTTGACTTATAATGGAAAGGATTTGTGCAATGTTGTACGTATATATATATATATATATATATATATATATATATATATATATATATATATATGTCCTAGATAAGAATTTTTAAGCCATACTTCTCACATAATTATTTGTATATATTATATTATATATATCTTTATACTATATATTTATGACATGATATATCTAATGATTTTATTTTTTGATATTATACATAATGATTTGATTGGGATTTTTTACCCTATAAAATGGTCCTTTTGAATTACATATTGCTAAAATGCTTAATCTATCAACAGACATATTAGTTATTTATGCTTTAACTTTTATCAGTTTTTTGAATATATTTCACTTTAGTATCTGATCTAATATTTAACTTTTTTTCATTATTTATTTTTCTTTATTGCTTTTATACATATATATTTATATTTCATATGACATATGAAAATAGTTTTATTGTAATTTAATATAGAAGCCCATATATATTCTTTCATGATGAACTATTATAATAATGAATTCATTGCCTTTATATACAATTGACCTAGTTTTAGATATATATTTATCTCATTTTCTGAGACATACCCTTGAAATGTTCCCATGGCTTTTTTCTCTGTATTTACACATAGTTTTTGGTAGTTAAAAGTATAAATTGATCTGTTGGTTTTAATGAATATCTATATTACATATATCTTTATTATTTTTTATTATATACCACACATGTATGCTTTCTATACTCTTTATAAAATTGCATTGATTTATTTACATTTTTTGCGTGTTTTTTACACATTTTTTACATATTGATTCTGATTTAACTTGATATATATGTTACATAGGACCAAGTAAATAATTCCTTGCTGAACATGCAGTTTATGTTTTATGGAGCTATACACCTTTTAGCCGTTTTGGCTATTTTAATTGATTAATTGATTTATTTAGTTAATTGACACTTGTTAAGTTTGATGTCTTTTATATAAAAGAAGTGTTTTTTCAATGTAAAAGTAGATCTGAGGAAGCGTACTGGGTCTGGTACGCGAAAGCGCTTATCCATCTTGTTCTGTTCTAATAAAAGAAGGTTTTATAGCATCGTGGTGGTCTTCTATCTGGTGTCTTTATCTATCTACATTGCTACTATTTACTACAGAGGAGACCTTTGGAAGTTCAGCTGACTTGGTGTTTCTTTGGACTAAAGCAATTATATAAGTCAGCACTAAAAAATTAAAAGCACTACACCCTCACAAACTCCCTTTGAGTACCTTGTTCCCCATTGGCCCTTTTTTTCAATTATAAAGGAATTCCCAATACTATTCTAGCATGTCCAAAGGTCAGTTGTCAATCTCCTCTCCGGTCCAGCTGGTGAATCTGGGAATCTTGAGGCAATGTTACAACTGCCTCATGTACACAGACAACCCTCTCCTCCTCCCAACAAATTCCAACACATGTGAGAGATGCAACCATATAGCCAAACTGGAGGCTAAGCTCTCTCAACTCAGTACTGGCCTAACCAGTCAGGAGGAGAAGGAAACCACATTCACTACAATTCTAGTCTCACATCGACCTACCATGACAGCAAACCAAACACATAAACACACAAAAACATACTCAGAGGCTCTAAATAAAAATCTGCCTAAGCAGCAGAGACCTCCAAAGCAAACACCCAAGCAACCGCTACCCCAAAACAAAACATGTGCAACACATAGCTCACAAAGCCAGTGTGCCGAACAGTCACAGCCCTTAAGGTTAAACAACACACCTGATACACTTGTAATAGGTGACTCTATCGTCAGGCACACTGATGTCCTGCTCACCAGGCTGAACAAGGAGAAGGTCACAGTGAGCTGCCTGTCGGGCGCTAGGATCCGCCACATAACACAAGCACTTAGGTCACTCCAAGGCAAGTACAAATATGACTCAGTCATTGTCCATGCTGGTGTGAATGACCTGAGACGTACCTCCCTGGACTACATGAAAAGAGACATAGAGGAGCTCTCTGAGCATGTAGCCCAGGCCGGTATGACCCTGACCTTGAGAAGCATCTTACCCTCACCAAGAATGATGCCACAATATAAAGACAAAATGATCAATTTCAACAATTGGCTTAAGTATTGGTGTCATTCAAAGGGGATCCAATGCCTGTCAGCCTAGGATGAAATGCTCGACAAGCCACGCTGCTTCACTAGGGACGGCTTACACCTGTCACCCCTGGGCTTTTGGATATTGGCAAAGGCTCTTGCCACCCCCATAGTGCCTTTTTTAGGCAAGGCTCAAAAGACAAACCCACCTCCATAGGTATCACAAGGGATAAGAAACTAAAAGTAATGCTACTCAACTCCAGAAGTCTAAACCTCAAGATGCATGCACTCGAAACTCTCCTTAGCATGGAGAACATCGATATCTGTGCAGTAACAGAAACCTGGTTCAAGGCTCCCGAGAGCACCCCAGCACTACCAGGTTATACCTCATACCATGCTTTTCGGCCCCAAAACTTGGACCTAACCACAAAAGGAGGGGGAGTATCAATATTCGTCAAAGATACCCACACCTTCAGGTTGGTGGCACAGCACAAAGCATCAGAGACTATCCATGTGCAACTAACAGTGGATAAAACTGCCTTCCAGTTTATAGCCTGCTACAGACCACCCTCCCAAACCCAGGAACCCCACTCAGCCTTCCTGAGAACACTGTAAAATATGATGGTCTCTCCAAACACCATTATATTGGGCGACTTCAACTACCCAAACATAGACTGGGAGCATTACTCTAGCTCCAACACCCTAGCCCAAAGGTTCCTAGAATTTATAAATTCAAATGCTATGGAACAACTTGTTACCATTCCCACAAGAGGGGAAAACATACTAGACCTGATCATCGCCAGCATGGGGGCTCTATGCTCCAGACCAGAAGTGTATCCCTCACTGGTAAGATCAGACCATAAACTAATCTCACTGGATATTCACATCCCGACCCCACCCCCTGCCCAGAAAACCACAGTGAAAAACTTCTCTAAAGCAAATTTCACACTCCTCAAAACCGAGGTGGAATCCTTCAAAGCCCCCGGGCCTGTGGAAAATACGGCCCAGACCGCAGAATCCTTTATAAACGCATTCTATGAACACCTTCAGGAATGCATGGATCATGCAATCCCAAATAAAACCAAGACCCAATCCTCCAAAGGCA
This sequence comes from Protopterus annectens, assembly GCF_019279795.1. Lineage (NCBI taxonomy): Eukaryota > Metazoa > Chordata > Ceratodontiformes > Protopteridae > Protopterus > Protopterus annectens. Next base: position 1,586,473,180 of record NC_056737.1, read on the forward strand.
GGCATCCTGTCTAGTGGACCCCAGCCATAAACAAACTATACAATAGAAGGAGGAAGCTACTACATGATAGAGCAAAATTCCAAAAAGGGAAGGCATCTCTGATCAGTATTAGCAAAAAACTATGGGCACTCATAAAATCGTCTAAGGCCAGCTTCGAGAGAAAAATTGCACAGGACACTAAGGATAATCACAAGGCTTTCTTTAGTTATGTTAGGAACCTGGGTGGGAATTCTCAGATATGCTCAGAATTAGTCCAAAATGACAAAAAATACACTGAACCCACAGACATTGCCAACATTCTAGCTGACAGGTTCAGCGCAAACTTCTCCTCCCCCCACCAAAAGGGCAAATATCTATCCCAGCAGAGTGCTGCCCCCTGACATCTCAGATGCTCAGGTAAGAGCCACCCTCTCCAAAGCAAAAAACACAGCATCAAAGGGACCAGACAGTGTCCCGGGCTGCGTCCTACATGAACTCCAAGAAGAGCTAAACCCAAACATAAAACTACTGTTCAATCTCAGCCGTACTACAGGATATGTATCCAAAGAGTGGAGTACAGCAACAGTGGTCCCTTTCCACAAAGGTGGTGCCTCAACGGATCCTGGAAACTATCGCCCCATAAGCCTGACTAGCTTGGTCTGCAAAGCTATGGAAAGGATCATCATGGACCTCATAAATAAAGATATTGGGGACCTACAGACACTGGATGCTACCCAGTTCAAATTTGTTAAGGGCAGATCCTGCCTCTTAAACCTGGTCGATTTCTTTGAAACAGTCACCAAGGCCATTGACGAGGGGAAGGTGGCCCACACAGCCTACCTGGACCTCGCAAAAGCCTTCGATACAATACCCCACTCTGGCATTATAGATAAGCTCACCAGCTTAAATATAAACCCCTATGTCACTAGATGGGTTGCTAAATGGCTCAAGGACAGAACCCACATGGTTAGAATTGCTGGAGCCATGTCAGACTCCAAACCAGTTACAAGTGGCATCCCACAAGGCTCAGTCCTGGGACCTCTCTTGTTCGGTATATATTTCTCGGAGGTACAGGCCAACATGGAAGGACTGTGGCTGACCAAGTTCACAGATGACTGCAAACTAGGTGCCATAATCGACTCTCCAGCCGACTCAAGCATCCTACAAAAGGGCCTCATAGAAACAGACAACTGGTGCCAGAGCCATGGCCTCAAGCTAAACGCCAAAAAGTGTATAGTCATCCCCTTTGGCAAAAACAAAGTGCCCACAAATTACCACATAGGTGCTAATCCATTAAGTACAGAAGAAGTAATTAGGGACCTGGGGACCCAAGTTGATAGCAATCTCTCATTTGAAAACCACGTGGCCAAAGTGGTTAGAAAAACATTTTATATAGCCCACCTAATCATGAAGGGATTCACATCTGGATCAGAGGAGGTCATCATGCCTCTTTACTCATCCCTCATCAGGCCCATAATTGAGTACAATGCCCCTTTTGGGATTTACCTTACCAGACACCTGCAGCAACTGGAAAGACCCCAAAAGTACCTCAACAAGAGGATCAAAGGGCTCAAACAGATGCCATATGCTGCCCGGTTAAAGAAACTCCAGCTCTACTGAGTGGCATACCGCCTGCTCAGAGGCGATCTGTGCCTGACATATAAAGGCATGTCCAACCCGGAATTAATGGACATGCTGCACCTCAGAAAATCCAAATCCCATCGAGCTACGCGCTCAAGAGACTTGAACCTCAGCACTGAAATAAATAGGACATGCTGGAGGGACAGATTCATAACCCAGAGGCTCCCTTCACTCTGGAATAAAATCCCAGTCCAGGTTAGGCAGAGTCCCTCATTGACTCTCTTCAAGAGGAATCTTGATGAGTGGATGGGAGATCATAGGTTTACCCCGCGTATCACTTCTGTGTCACTGTTAGACAGAGGCACAGTATACTAACCTCGAAAAAGGGCATAGCAAAATTAATTTAAAATGGGTGGCGAAAGCCAAACACACTCTGGCTAGGCTTATAAATGCCCTAGGGAAGATAGCCTAGTATGAACCTATGAATGTATGAACCTATATACTTGTAGCAAGCAGTAGCCTTTCTATTGTCCACTGTGCTGGCACCATGTTATATGTTATTCACTTCTACATCATGTTTTTAATTGCTATTCTACTACAAAATCAATGCTTAAAATACTTCCAGGTCTTAGTTCACTATCACTTGATATCCTTGTATATATATGCATTCATCATTTCTTCTACTTATAATTCTGTCTCTCAGCATCTCTGTAATACTTATGTTTAAATTACAGGCTTGGAGGAATTTTCTCCATTCAGATACTTATTCTTATATAGATTCAGTAACTGTTCTTGTATGTAACTGAAATTTGAATATCTCTCAAGGATCTTTCATAAACTTGCCAGCTGGAAATATGTATTTTTCATTTGGTATGGCAGTTGTTAAAAGGGTTATTTTACTCCTTAGTTATTTGTAAAGTAAACATTGTTACTACTCACTCAGTGTAGCTCCACAGCAATCACTGTTCCTAATCGAAAATCACTACCAGCCCAGTTTCTGTTAGTGTACTTTTGGACTTTTTTACAAATTTCTCTGAAGCTGTGAATTCATTGAGTTAGTATATTTAAGGGGTGTCTGTTATGAAACCCAACCACATGGGAGTCCAGCATTCCAGCTAACAGTTGCCTCATTTGGGGAATACTCCACTGGTCTTAGTAGTGCTAGCAGGGTCTATATGACATTGTTGAAGGGGTATTTAGTAAATACCCATTTGTTGAACACTTAATTATTGAAGCCACGTTTCAGCGAATGGCAGCTTTTAAGTAGGGCAGAGAAGCAGTTGGCCAATTGTGCAACTGCCAAAAAAAAAAAAAAAAAAAAAAAAAAAGATTTTAAAACCGCCAAGGTGTGTGTGTGTGGGGGGGGGGCTCTGTCCCCCAACTAAATATACCAAATCCAAGATCGCACTACACTGGAGAAAAGGACAAATTCCAGATGGTGGCAGACCACTGGTTTGCCCTACTTAAAAGCCACTGTTCACTGAAACGCAGCTTTGATAATTAAGTGTTCACGACTATATGATATAGACCCGTGCTATCAGAAGTCCCTTCATTAAGCTATTAAACTATATATAAAGAAGGGTGGATCTCTGCCCCCATATTCCATTATTCCTTGTTTTGGGTTTGATAAAGGGAGCTACTGGATTCCTTAAACTTGCAAACAATATTCCTAGTAAATTTGAATGAGCATTGTCTTGAACATGTGAGTAGCATGGTGGTTCAGTGACTGCGTATCTTACAAGTCCTGGGTCCAGAGTTCAGTTCTGTTCTCTGATCAGTGTTTAATATTTAGAGTTTGCATGTTCTTTTTATGCCTGCATGATTTTTTCCTGATGGATACTTGGTTTCCTTCCCAAAAGCATGCTGGTTGCTTGACTTCTCTAAACTGATCATACATAAGGACATTTACTATAGTCCTTGTGAACATGTACAGATGTGTACACACACGCACACACGCACACACGCACACACACACATGCACACACACACACACACACACACACACACACACACACATGCACACACACACACACGCACACACATCTGTACATGTTCAAAAACAGGCACACACACATATGTGTGTGTGTGTGTGTGTGTGTGTGTGTGTGTGTGTGTGTGTGTGTGTGTGTGTGTACACATCTGTACATGTTCACAAACAGGCACACACGTGTGTGTGTGTGTGTGTGTGTGTGTGTGTGTGTGTGTGTGTGTGTGTGTGTGTGTGTAAGCATATGTGTGTATGAATATATATTTATAAATAAATCTATATCTATACCTATATATCTTTCTATATATATCTTTATATATATATATATATATATATATATATATATATATATATATATATATATATTCATTCTTATTAATAAATATTGCATTTCTTTGTATGATTTACAGCCTATATGCCTATTAGAAGTTAAACAATTCCTGTCACATTAATGGTCTAAGTAGCAGGTGCTTGCATTTAAATTAATTCTGTCTAAATGCAGATTTGACACTGTCATTCTCCAGTATTGTTCTTTTGAGATATTATCATCATTTATTGCTTTTACCTTTTTAACACCTACACTATTTGTACCACTCTTTGTAAGATATTCTATATCACTTTCATCTCATACCTATATGCCACAACCTCCACATCTAACCAGTTATTCACATTCCCTTCTTTCTACTTTGCAGATATTTCTATACTATTTCTTTGTTCTTTTGTTTGTTTATTAATTCATTTATTTAATGAAATTTGCTATCCTGGTGGAAAACTAGTGCAAAGTCCCCTTTGAGTGACAGTCTTGGCCATGTGACAAAGACAAATACATTCCTAGAGATTCCTTTGACATACAAAAATAATGTTGTAATCTTATATATGAGGTATACAACACTATTACACTATAAAATTCTACAACAATTGAAAGGATAATGCAGGAAGGGAATAATAGATATTGACTAATGTTAACAAAATGAATCAGTGTTCTTTGGTAAGATGATATTCATTTATTGTGCTTTTGTTTATCTTTGTTCACATCTTAACTTCTTAACTAATGCTTAATATCCATACATTTGGTTACTGTAATATAAGTATGATAATAAACTCATCTATTTGGACTGTGTTTTTTTATGCAATGTTATATATTCTTTGAATGTGTCAGACTCATTTTACTAATTGTCAAGTATTATATCAGTAAAATAAAATGCTTATGTCATACTGGTTACAATTCAGTTTTAATGATAGCTTGCAACTATTTCCTTATCAATCTGTTCTTGTAATTCTTATAATGTGTATTTAAAAGTTGCTAGAAATCGTCTCTTCTTGTTTAAGATAAAATGTATTGGCCCGTGAAGCAGCAGAGCTGTTAGAATAGTTCAGTGCTGTCTCATCTTCCCAGAAAACAGCATTGAATGCAGAGAGCTTTTTAATTGCATTCATCTTGTTTAGTACATCTACAAAAAGCCATTGGTCACACTAAGTGTTGTAAGAATAAATTCGGTAATTTAGGCTGAAGTTATTAAAATTTACTTGTGACTCACTTTAAGTTCATGACTTTCCTTAGGGGCAACATATTCACAGTGATTGTATTTATAATTAAGATAAGTGAAGCTGTTTAGTTCTGCTAAAAGTACTGCATTAAGCAGAAATGCCTTTGAAGAACCAGTAATAGAGTAGCTGGCAGTTAATTGAACAGGTCATTAAAATGACCAGGGTGCTACATCATCCTCTCATCTCTGCCTATGTCCAGAGCTGATGGCATATTATGTTTCTATTAATGACACCTTACCTATGAATGATCCAATATGTTATCTGTGTATCATTTTAACATCATGTCTGCAAGGATTTGATTCCATGATTGCCATAGTTTCGGCATTTGAGCCATGTCATATTCCTATGATTAACTCATGCAATGCTGTGTGTGCGTGTGTGTGTGTGTGTGTGTGTGTGTGTGTGTGTGTGTGTGTGTGTGTGTGTGTGTGTGTGTGTGTATGTGTGTGTTTGTATATATGTAAGTATGTATGTATGTATGTATGTTTGCATGTATGCATGTACATGCCTGTGTAATAGTGTAATATGCTAGTGCTGAAGGCTATTGAATGCAAGTGAAATGTTTTGCATTTTAATGTATATTATGGTCTATACAGTGTGTGTATTTCTCTAGTGTCCACAGTGCATTGTTGTGTTATGTGCAGTATTCCATAGTCTTGCATGGTGTATTAGAAACCCTTTGAACAACATGGCAGCATCTTCCCCAGCCCCACCTGTCAAGAGTAAGCCTATTTAGTCTCAGTTTTCTTACACCCTGAATCATACTGTGACTTGCAAATTTGTGCCGGTCCACTTTCCTTTGTGTGGACAAGTCATCAATTTATCACCAGAAAGGTACATCTAGATATGCATACAGCTAACTTGCCATCATATAGCTATGACGTCACAGTTGTCAGAAGCTCTGAGTATTCCTGTAGGTCACCATTTTCTCCTTATTGCATTGCTTTTTGGCTGCAATACACTCAGCTGCAGTGAATGTATGATCTTTCATATATTAATATTCAGGACTTTACAGAAACCATCTTTTACTGGTATCTTCATTGGAGCTACATTTTTCTCATTCATTCATTCTTCACTTTACTTATTAATGCACTAGAAACTCTTCAAACAACATGGCAACTCTGTTAACTCAGCCTTGCAGCATATCATTTCTTTTAGGTGCGCAAAACAATTAAGTCTGTAAGGCATTGTTCCATGATTAGATACAACATTTTATAGCAAGCACCAATACAGGTTTGTAAGGAAGCTAGATTATATGTCCGCACTCATCCATCACAAACCAAAAATTATCTTGGATGGGACACCTTCCAAATGCAGGAAGCACACGTACAATATTATCCCTTCCATAAGGCATTTTCACCTACAGGTATACCTACACTTATATAAGTAGATAGGACAGTCAGTTACATAAGGCATGTACACTTACAGCTAATTTGAAGACTCACAATTTTACCTATCTTTGCAATGAAATGGGAGCACTTGGTAAATCTCACTCACGCACACATATGAAGCATATGTAGACTCTGTAAAAAACACACCCCAGATAAGAACCAAACTTGAGACCCATGTACTAAAAAGTAACCTTACTAACTGCTATGTCATTTTGCTGCCCTAGAAGCTATGGCCATTAATTATTTCAAGTGCCTTCACTACTAACAAAGTGAGCAATGCAGTATTTGATGTTTTTATGACTGCTGTACATGATGAGCCCTCTCCAAGTTCAGAATGCCTTTTTCCTGTCTTGGTTCAAGCTATATTATACAAGCTTCATCTGATTAGAAACTGTTATGTTTGATTCTGTGAAAATAGCACAGCTGAAGATCCCTATTGTATTCAGTGTACCCTTACTTGCAAGTCATTTAGCATCATTTACTGAAGCCTTCAGACACTTTCCAGTTTCTTCTATAATTTTATTATGTTTTCCTTCCATGCTTCATATAATTGCATTCCACTACAGCTGTCATTAATTATGATTTTTTTTTATACTTCATTGGTTTAGCATATATTCTGCTATTTGTAAACTTTCTGACATTTATTCTTTTTCATTGCCCTATATCACTATCTTGTTTGTAATCTTAACCTATAGTTTAATTTGTCAAAATGTTTGTTTATCCATGCTCTGTGACACAAAGGTTGAAGTCCTGAGTATGAAACCGATGACCCAAGTTTAACTAATGATTAGGGTGTTGGAAGAGCAAAGTCTGAGAGGGTGGGAGTTATGAGTCACCTCTGGTTCACTCATTCTGGGGAGGGTGACTACATTCAGGCAGTTACCACCATGATGGAAATATGTAGACATCATGTAGACCAGGAATGTGAGCTTGGTCCAGTCAAGACAGTGATGGTAGCCCTCAACAGAATGTATGTGTGGATGTGTAACCATGCATATATTAGGAGAAGGCATCTCTGGGCCTTCTGTGGTAATGTGAGTACTCCTGTTAGCCACCAGGGGGCAGAGTTAGGGTTATAAGGAGGAAAAAGGCCTAAAGGCTGCCAGAATTATGGCTTTGTAATCAGTTGCTGTTGTTGTTTATCTTTCAGCTTTTCCCGGTTAGGGGTCACCACAGCGGAACTCCGGTCCGCTAATGATTGGCAGTAGATTTTCACGAACGCCGAGTTGCCAGCTCGACGTCCAACCTTCGACAAAGGCACGCCCATTTATGCATGTCTTTCGAACGTCCACCCAACCAAGGGGAGGACATGCAGACTCCACACAGAAGGCACTCCATGCACTCCAGCTGAGAATCAAACGGGATAACCTCTTGCTGTGAGGCAACAACACTACCACTGCATTAAGTAAAATAATATTTTAATTTAATTCTTTATAATGGGCATTGTACATGGTGCCTGTAGTTATGTATTTAGCAGTATGTTAGTTGTTTGATATAATTTATCCATTTATTAATTAACTGATTTAATGTTTCCATCCTATCTCAGTGATATCCAGTTCATGTATTCTCTCGCATGCCTCAGTTTGATAGCACCGATTATTCTCCCTATACGTCTTATTACTGCATGTATCCAACATCACAAGACAGGCATTGCCTTTTGGTACTCATCATAGGGGCCAAATCTTTTACCATGTACTGTTGAGGTGCGATGCACATGTTTATAGCAAGTACTGATCTTTTGATTAACAGCAATGTTGTCCAACTTTCATTTCAATTACATTGTTTCCAAGTGTGTGTGTGTGTGTGTGCGCGTGTGTGTGTGTGTGTGTGTGTATGTGTGTGTATATGTGCATGCATGTGTGAAGTGTGATATTGATGACAGGATGACAGTCATTAGATAAGTATGTGCTGCAATGTGAGAAATAGTAAGATGAGACTATCTGTGAGCCACATTATGTCCTTTTATAAGATATTATTTGGTCAAGAATACCTTCCTGGTAGTGTTCAAGAGTGGACATTTGAGGCTGCTTAGGAAGGACATTGACTGCAGTGCCCCTTGTATTGATCTGCAGTGCAGATACAAGTGCATCAAGTTCCAAAGGATGAATCTACAAGTATAGCAGGACCTCATTTGCTATGAACACAGACACTCAATGTACCTGTTGGTATGTACACACACACATTACAAAAAATCTGTACATAACCTTGTTGAGCCTTATCAACCCGGAACAACATTAACCTAATGTGGAGGGTTATCAACTAGCATGACAACACAATGACTATAATGGCTATTAATAATAAGATAATTATCAATGTACTTGTCTGATGCATGCTGCTATTGGATGTTGTGTGTTTCTGCTGTTTGTGTGATTGAAGCATAGGGTTATAATGCATATTTTATTTGCATTGATCTCCAGCTGCACACCTTTGGATGACCTGTACATCTCTAGATGTTAATGTATTGGAAATCATACATTCTTGACAGTACCTCATTGTTCATCACATTGCCCAGAGTGTTTTATTAAGGATGTGTGCTGGGGTGGCTCCACACTGCATGGCACTTTGTGCTACCTACAGGTGTTGCCTTTCTTGCATCCACTGTCATCCTACGTCTGCACTGAGTGATATGCATACTATGACATTGCACCTAAGCCTGTACTACTCTGGTAAATGTATGCAAATATATGTAGGCAGACACAGTCACAAAGGCCATCATCTAAGGGTATAGTATATATGTGGATAGGTGGTGTGTTTGACTGTACTGGTGGAATATACTTAGGCAATCTCAGGTTGTGAATATTTTTGTATCATTATGATCTGATAGGTAACATGTGTGCCTAAATGTTTGCATGCACATGTTTTGCAGACTAACATGTGCCACGGATGCAACACCAGAGGAGGGATGTCATTGGCTAACTTGTCTGAGTTAATATAGGCTAAGATGTTCAGCCATGGAAACATTAGCTGTGACATCTGGAGGACTGTATGTTGGGTAAGCATGCAACTGTACAAAATCTAGGACTGCCATATGGAGGAAGATATCTGGAACCGGACAAATATCCTGTCCTGAAGCAATATGGGTGGCAGATTAGTTGAGGTTAAAGTGGGGCTACAGTGTTCCAGTACAGAATATAGTGACCAAACTGCATCACTGACCTGGGTCCAGAACATCACGGGGCCTGGACCTTTGCAAGGGGTCCCAACAAAATATTGCTTACGCCCACATATTTGGTGGTTTTGCAATCCAGCTCTATGGTTCCAGTCATTTGGCCGCAGACCAAGCCCTCCTGTGGCAATATACTGTCAAATGCAGCTCTGCAGGTCAGTAAATCAGTAAACTAAAAACATACATATTGCATAAGAATTTATAATTGCCTGTTTCTGCTTGATTTTTCTGTTTACTTCCAAGCCTGCATAAAGACGTACAGTCTGCCTACTCTGTCTCTTTTTGGTCCAGGGGAGGGTAGGAGCTGTTAGTTGAGATTATCTGCTTAAGTTACTTTAGTGAGTTCTACTGCAATTCATACTCACATAGGGACACTGATATACTACAGTATTTCACTGGTCACTCAATCAGTCCGTTAGAAAGACTGCCACCATTGAGAATGTAGTAGCTGTTTCTTGTATGTTTCTTTTTGGGATTATTCTTTTAACTGTCATCTTTCAGTAACTATGACAGGTTTACATTCTGAAGAAGCCCTATTATCTATTGGATGAAAGTGCTAAATTCATTTGTTAAATGCTACTGGTGAATTTCTACAGGCCTCTCTCTTTTTGTTCCTGATTATCTGCCAAGTTACTTTAGGGAGTTCTATTGCAATTCACATTCATATACTAGTATGTCACACAATCCCACTGGTCACTCAATCAGACCTTAAGAAAGACTACAAGTTCATAATGACCCTATGAGACAATCTTTAAAATCTTCCACCAGAGCTGAACCCTTTTAATTCCTTATTTTCCCTCCATAACCTCATCACAAGCAACATCATAAGCAGTTCTGACATAGTTTAAGTTACCCAGTCCTTCCAAATAAATATATCCAGTCCAATCATTGCCCCCAGGCTCCCACTTGTTCTTTTCCAATTTAGTCTTGTATTTAGGCACACCATTCCTTTTTTCCAGTGCTTCCTGTATTTATCTTCCCCCAGATACCTTACTTCCACAGTATCAAATCAATCTTTACAAGCCTTGTTTGGAAACTTATTAACACCATTTGTTTTCTTTTGTCACTGTGAACACTGTGAAGACTGCCAGTCTAGCTAGATAGAATTTTGTAGATAATTCTGTCATTTGTAAATATTAATATAAGCCACAGGCTTGTTCTCTTAAATGGAAGAAAATTGTGTTAAATGTTGAACGTCAAAAATGTAACAACAGTTCACTCTGCTGGAAGAAAGCTGATAAGTCAAGCATTGTATGACTGTTTGATCTCAAACTCGGAGCTGTGATGTCTGGACCAGCAGATTCTTTCTGTTGTTTTGAGACCAGAGTTACTTGTTAGATTTTACATATATAATGTCTTTAATTGCTGTGGTTTCCTGACCAGGTGCAAGAGCAAAGATATGTTAAACTCTCAGTTTCTGTTAGCCTGGGAAACCAGAGAAATGTCGAGAATGATGTAATGTGAAGCAGTACTGTGTTATCAATTTAAGGACAGAAAGAGAGAGCATTTTGAATTTTGTCTAAAGCTGACAACAATTCACCAGTACTTTGCTTTTGCTCTACATGTAAGTTTATTTAGAACTGTGATTGCTCTTAGGAAAAGATAGAAAATAGTAAGTTTAGTCTACCTGTTTTCTGTACTTATGTCAGAACTATTCTACAGTATTATTTTAAGCATTTTCCTGTGATGTTTAAACTTTTGACTAGCACTGTGCAGTAAGAATTATTGTCTTGTGTTTTTATTATTTATTATTAAATATGTTAAACCTTTCAACTGTGGCTGTTTTGTGTAGAGATAATTTAAGCTCTAGAGTACATTGCATGTATATAGTGTTACTGTATAAAGCCACTCCAGTAGTCTTGCTGCTCAGACACACTTACTCTTTGGATATCAGTAATATTACACAGTAAAATTGGGCACCCTTTGGTAAGGGCCACAGAGTAGCTGATAAGTAAGGATCCTGGTGGCAGTAATTACTACCTTATAGCCTGGACAGAAGGGGCATAGCTAGTGAACCTGTGCCAGCCTTCCCCAGGAGTGTCTGTGTGGTTGTATATAAGTCATATCCCAAAGAGTGTGTGTGTGTGTGTGTGTGTGTGTGTGTGTGTGTGTGTGTGTGTGTGTGTGTGTGTGTGTGTGTGTGTGTGTGTGTGTGTGTGTGCATGTGCATGTGTGTGTGTGTGTGTGTGTGTGTCAGCTACTTGAGTAAGGACACAAAGCACTGGTTGGACAGAGAGAGTGCTAGGAGGACTTGGCTTGGGACCCTGGCTAAGGACCCTATTGTATAGCTATGCCAGTGGGGAGTCTTACTGGGGATCTGGAGAGGAAGGGAGAAACTAGCCCCAGACTGACTGTGGTCTCTGTGTGCTCTTAAGGGAAATTGTAAGTTTACTGTGTGTGTATTTGTTGTCCTTCCCATTGTGGATGCTCCTCACTGGTGTTAGTGGTGAGGATTGAGGCTCCTTGATTATTGGGCCAGTGCATGGGCATCACAAGCACCTTTTTCCTATGAATTGCTTAAGCCATCAATAGATGCCATTGTTTGTGTGGTCACAAGCCTCATAAATCACTGACCAGTGTGCACTGATTTTCCTCTTAACTCCTCAGTACAGCAATGGAGTCACCTGATACCCATTTTGAGTCCTCATAAACCACTCAGGCAATCCTGTGTACCACTTCTCTAGAAATGTAGTGCCATATTCCCTTTACACATGATACACTTTTTCTAGCACCCAACCTATTAATTTTGTTTCCTTCGCAAGAAAGTCCTCATAATGCATTAAAATCATACTGATCATACTGTTTGAACATTTAAGTAATTACAATCTTCTCCCATCTACACAGCATAACTATAAACCTGTCAATGGTTCTAAATCTGTCTTACTTATATATTCATAAAATACATACATGGAGAATTGAACCAGGGAGAAGCGGTAAACTCCATCTTCTTGGACTTGTTGACGGCTTTAACACATTTGATAATCATATTCTCCTTCACTAGCTTACTGCCTCTGGTCTGTTCCCTTGGTTGCTTGAATGTATCACTAGTTACCTTGAACAAGAAATCAAACAGTTAGGTGGGGTGATGCCTCCTAAGGCTTAAAAAATTCATGTTCCTATCTCCAGAGTTTGGTACTCAATCTACTTAACTCTTAATTTCAATAGCATGATTCCTCATTTCAGCTGCATGCATGTAGTCTATTATGACAAATGCTTGGCGTAGCCTCTAGAATTAGTGTAGTCATTGCACAGTCTCAAATCAGCTTTGATGTGACTCAGAGATGGCTGGATGCTTCCATCCTTCAGCTTAACACTTTCTAAACTAAGGCCATAATCTTTCTTCTCAGTGTACCATTTTAAGCCAAACAACTATAACTTTTTTTCAATTTTTACTTATGATAGCTCAACTTTAAAAACTATCAGCTGCATTAAACTGCTTTTGACAAAAATCTTACCTTCATATAAAATCTGTTTTTCTCCATATAAATCAAAAGGTGGGCCTCTTTTATAAAACAAACAACTTCATGCCAGGTCATTTAAATTTCACTACAGCTAGAGTATTTATTCTCCAGAACCACTTATGTGCTTCCAGAACATAAAATAAGTATAATTCAGTTAAGCTCTCTAAACATCATGGTACTTTTTTAGGATCCACCATTTTATCTCTTCATGCAAGAATAACTAGATTGAATTTAAATAGTAACTATACATTACTCTCCTAAGAAGAACCTGTGCTTATTTAACCTTTCAGATACCCTATACTTGAACACACCCTGTACTTCAACAGACCCTGAAATGGTAATCTTGACATATTTGCCTTCATTCCTTAAACAAACACTTCACATTACTACCTGTACTACATAACCACATTACTACCTGTGCTACATAACCACATTACTATCTGTACTATATAACCACATTACTACCTGTGCTACATAACCATATTACTACCTGTACTATATAACCACATTATTACCTGTGCTACATAACTAACCACATTACTACCTGTGCTACATAACCACATTACTACCTGTACTACATCAGTGGCAGCTCGTGCCATCAGACTGCAGGACTGCAGCCCCCCCAAGCTGTGAACTGACTGTGAAAAAAAAAAGAACATTTTTTAAAAAATAAAATTGTATACTACTGTATACAGTAGTATATACTGCTGATGTGGCTGGTTAGCCTTAGCTGCGAGTCCAGCTGTCTTGCTGAAGTCCCAGAACTTGAACTGCACATGCTCAGTGAGTTACAGGTTTAAAAAAAAAAAAAGCAGTTTCTGTAAATATGATGCCCAGAAGTCTATGTGGCTTGTAACTGCAGTTTTGTGTAAGGGGTTCAGACTGCCACGCCTGTAGTCATGATGTCAGTAACATGGATGGCTTCTGATTGGTTCTCACTCTCTTCCCGCACTACTTTGAGTGCTGGAATAAAGAGCGAGCAACAGTCAATCGCACTCTAAGCACTGTGGTTGCTTGGTTTGCATTACAGAGCGGAGTTCAACTGCATGTTCGTTCAGACGATCGTGGACAGACAGTGAGTGACTTATTTTGAGCTAGCTGAGCCTAACAGGACAGAGTGTTTTTTTTACTTACTGGTGGTATGTATGCTTTTACTACCTTAAAACCTTTGGAATTTTATGGGCAACTTTTTTTTTTTTATTGCATGCTGGCTGCTGTCCCTGTTGCTGAATAATTGCTGATAACTGCCTTTCATTTCATACAATGCCCCTGATTTTGCGATTGCCTTCTATTTTTAGTGCATTTGTTTTGTGGTTTTCTCACTTTTCTGGCAAATTGTAGAGGTGTGCAGTCATTAAATAACAACAGACTTCTTAGCCTTCAGAAACCTGTTATTCTAGCAAGCACATTTTTAAATATATATGATGACTCTACTACTAGTATTTAAAAATTAAAATCCATCTCTGACTGTGGGACTTTGTCCATATATTATTTATTTATTTTTGTTTACTTTTCCCTGATTTTGTGCTAAGAGGTTGAGAGATGTTTCTAGCAGGAAAGGTTCTAGCCAGGATGTACATTGAAGAAACAGGGAGATGCTTGCCTTACAGTTACAGATTCATATAAAACAGTACACCAATCAGAAATGTGTTTTAATGACAGACTTTAATCACATTGGTTATAGAACTATAAACATACCATAGAACTATAGCATTATAGAACTGAAAGGACTGAAGCACCTTCACTCAACCTCCCCAGTAGAAAAATGTTAAGTAATTCCACAGAGAATAACAAATGCAAAAATAGCTGCATCCTGACATACACTTTGGATTATCACAAGATATCAAAAATATTATTGAAGAAATCTGGGACATTGTCACAGGAAACCCTTTTCTGATTAACATCTTAGGTGAAGCCCCATCATTTGTTTATAGGAAGGCCAGGAACATCAGATGTTTTGTTGAATTTAAACCTAGACCATATGAGAAAAGCACTAAAATATGTGAAACTAATTGTACATTTTGTATATTTATACAGCAAGGTGATAGTTTTTATTTCCCTTATTTAAAGAAAATCATTAAAACCAGTGCAGGGGGTGACTGTAACACTAAAAAAGTAATTTACAGGGCACAGTCCAATGAATGTGAGGCATTCTATGTGGGCAAGACTGTAAATAAAGTCAAGCGTAGGATTTCATGTCATCTGTCAGAAATCCGCTCTGGATGTAAAAATAATGCACTAGCCAAACACCTTTCTCTTCATAAAAAACACACAGGTTTTAAGTTCCAGATCCTGGATCGCATAGACATGGGTGATCTTGAAAAAAACATCCCGAATATTCTGGAGAAACATAAACTCGTGGCAATTAAAGCTGAACTCTTTTAGGAAGCCTGGACTAAACTACTACTGTTCAATTAAAAGTGCACTGGAACTTAGAAAATTGCCACATTGTTTACATGACTAATTGTATTTTATTTTATTTTATTCTAACAGCTGGTTTTAAATGCCATTTTAAATCAGTTGTAATTTAAGTGTATATTTTGTTTCGATCATCATACATACATTTTTTCTTATTTTTATTTTTTTCTGGTTCTCTTTTTTCCACTTTATTCAAAATGATGTGTAATAACAATAGTAACTAATTCTACAATTATATATATTTTTATAAATTGTTTTTAGGGTTCTTGTACACAGACCTGAAGAAGTCTAGAAGGACGAAAGTGATTTTTGTTAACAATAGGTTATGAAAATAGAAATTGATTTTTACATGCAAAATGTATATGTATATATTTATATATATTTTTTGATTGTTGTCAAAGGAAAAATCAAAGATCAATGCAGCCAAGGTTCAGTTAAGGTTCCTTTATTCTTGTACAAGGAGACAAAAATGCAGTTCAGAAGTTTGTCTGACATTATACAGGAAATACTTCATTATTATATTGTTTTGTAAGCCATTGCCCTCTAAGCTGACGTAATAAAATACAACTCTTAGCATTGTTCTAAGACAGGTGTTTACTAAGTTTTTCTGCTGATATAGCAAGTATAAACTTCCCATGTGAAAATTTCCTAAGATATCAACGTGGCCTCGCTAACTGCCGGTCTGTAACAATTCACTCATATTTCAGTGTTGCAATTAGTGATTCTTTCCTGCTTTGAGCATAAAGCATATTCTGATTTCAGCCTATAATCTTATCTACAGCTGCAGTATGAACAAGATTATTTGCTTAAATCTAGTAACATTTCAGAATACTGTACTGTTCCTTTCCCTAACGTTAGCAAAATCATCTGTTTCTCAGTGTATGAACAAGGTCATTCACTGAGCTGACAAGAAGCAAAGTCAGAAAGTACATGCAGTTATTTTCAAGCCTGTAGCAGAATAAATGTGTTAACCCTTTTAGGCTTCTAATGCAGCAAGCATAATGCTAATACATATATGAATACATGTTTTACTATATATGTGAATACATATTTCTCTCACAATTGCTAAATGAACTAAGGTTGATATATTTCCAGCCATGTAGTATATTGTCTTGGATAAAATCACACACTTAATAATCTACTTAATAATTTGGTTAAATAAGAGGTACCACATCATTATAAATTTTATTTAAAGTACATAAGGGTTATATATTATTATGACAGCTACTAAGTAGTGCAGGTCCAGCTCGAATGTCACACTGATGGAGGAAGGGATCTGAATTTAACATGTGTACCAATAACACTTTGTTTTACAGCACAATAAACCACTCCCATGCTTGATAAAAAGTATATATATATATATATATATATATATATATATATATATATATATATATATTTAGAAAGCTTGTGAGGAAATTATTACTCTATTTTTGTTTTACTTGGATCACTTGTCTGTGTACTTAATAAAGGATTTTTGACTGGAAACAGACTGCCTGCCTTGCTTGGATTACTTTCGAATACTTAGTAATGCTGCACAATTATATATTTTCTATTATTATTTTTTGTTTTGTTTTGTTTTGTTTTGACTTAAGACGAGTTTAAGTTCGCTACTTCTACAACTATTGTCTGATCTGATTAATATACAGTGATTAACTAGAAATATATGGAATGAAAATCTTCCACACAGAGAAGATTCTTACACGGTTTTGTCAATGACAGACTTCATACCCTTCAGAAACCTGTTATTCTAGTATGTTTTTAAAAATATACAATGACTAGCATTTAAAAATCCATCTCAGACTGTGGGTCTCTGGCCCTATTATTTATTTATTTATTGTTTTTACTTTGCCCTGATTTT
Organism: Protopterus annectens; assembly: GCF_019279795.1. Taxonomy (NCBI): domain Eukaryota; kingdom Metazoa; phylum Chordata; order Ceratodontiformes; family Protopteridae; genus Protopterus; species Protopterus annectens. The sequence continues at coordinate 1,586,490,572 of NC_056737.1, forward strand.
GTGCTAAGAGGTTGAGAGATGTTTCTAGCTATGTGATGTGATGTACTGTGTTGTTTGCAGGAAAGGTTCAAGTCAGGATATACTTTGAAGAAACTAGGAGATGTTTGCCTACAGACTGAAAGAAAACAATACAGCAATCAAAAATGTGTTTTCTTTTTCTTTATTTTTATATGAAATATTGTAAGATTTAGCAAGCCAGCAACACTCTGATATCCTGCCTTGTACCTTATACAAAATTAATGTTGATTTGTTTTTTTTTTTTACATATATATATATATATATATATATATTTATATACACATATATATATATATATATATATATATATATATATATATATATGTATATATGTATATATATATATATATATATATATATATATATATATATATATATATATATATATAATGTAATGATGGCATGACAAAAAGGTGCCCAGATTACCTAATTTAAATAAGTGAGTGAATGAAAAAGTTAAGTCAATATGCTAATAAATTAGACAAGTTGAAACAAGGTGGTATAAATTAAAGCGGCTGCCTAAACTGCAGGATAGAGGTGGTTGATGGAAGATGTAGTGTAAGGGATGTCAAGACACTTGATCATTTAGAAGAATGTTTTAAGTACCTACTCATAGTTTCATACAAAATATGTAAGATAATGTGCCTGTATCTCACAACCCTAAAGTATGACAGTATTCTGGGATAACCTAACCTAGTAAGAACAATATATATGGACTAGCTGCATTTGTTATTATGTCTCTTGATATGTATGTATGTATATATGTGTATGTATATAAATATATACACACACACACAAAATTTACATGCTCTAAATTAGTGGCACATCATTAAAGACTGAAGTTAGAAAATAATGACAGACATTTGAGTGTAAGACGGTATATCCTTCAGAAAATTCATGCTAATGCTAAACCTGTTCTATCAACTTTCTAGGTTTGTAAGAGCAATATTTCAGAATTGTCCCTATTTTTACCACTTGTTTATGACTTTGTCCGGATTTCTTACTCTAAGAGGGTGTGTGTGTGTGTGTATTATATTTCTCTGTGGCTGCAATATATAATTAATTGTAAAGTAAGTAGAGTTAATTCCCATTTAGCCAGCCTGATAGTGCAAGGAGATAAAACCCTGGCACAAATAATGGCCATGCTTATCCTGGGGAAAAATTCATGCTGTCATGTGCAGATTTTTTATCCAAGCGTTTGTGCAGACCAGTACTTAGAATGATAGCTGAGCTGGGTATGGTGGAGGACTGAAGAGACAGGGTTATTCTAAAGCCTGAGGAACTCGGGTCCCCATCAGGCCAGTCCTGTTTGCCTAATGAGAATCAGCATGATGACATATATGACACTGCTGGCTTCTAGCTCCCCTCTACCTCCCAAACCAAAAGCTCCACTTCCCCTTCCCACCCCACCTGTGACAATCCTCAGCCATGAGGATACCATCTGGCTACCCATGCTCACTCCACTCCTCTTTTCATTGTCAGGTTAGCCACACGGTCATGGAAGTCAGGGGTAGTGGGAGTACCACCTGATAAGCTGATGGTGAGTTGGTGGGGCACATTACAGGAACAAAAAATAGAATTAAGACCCATTTGAAGTATTTACATTTTCATTATATTTTATGTTTCAAACTATGTACATTACATTTCTGTGAAACTGTAATGCCTAATTACTTGTGCAGTAGCTGGGTTATACATTAATAAGAAAAATGAATGTGCTTAAATAAGTGCTGCATTCAGGTCCCTCAGTGGTAAAATTAATAATGTAACCAAAAACCTACTTCCAAAGTGACAAGGATAATTCCATTTCTATTGCCCAGATTTCTTTTTCTTTCTCTCTCTCTCTCTCTCTCTCTCTTTCTGTCATGCATGCAAGTTTGTACATACGTGTGTTTTAAAATATGCATACTAAACTCTTGCTTTGTTGTTAGATGTAACCTAACAGCTGAAGAGGACAGGATGCTGTGCTAGCAGAATTAGCAAAATGTGTCAGAAAAAGAGAAGGTACTAATTTCTACAAAGAGCTGGTAATAACTTATTTGGATATGGTATTTACAGTTTTTAAGACTGCGGTGGTGGTGCTGCAGTAGTGTTGTCGCCTCACAGTTAGATATTGCCCGTTCGATTCTCACTTAGAGCGTCTTCTGTGTGGTGACATGCGTGAATGGGAGTTCCTTCATTGAAGGTTGTGTGTTAGGCCCGGCAAGCCAGCACGTAAAAATCTACTGCCAATCATTAGCGGACCGGAGTTCCGCTGTGGCGACCCCTCACCGGGAAAAGCCGAAAGACACAACAACAACAACATTAACAATTTTTAAGATCCCAACTCCATTATGACCTACTTAAAATATAAGTTGTCAACCACAGAGCAAAGAAAAAGATAAAAGTGCACAGTTGAAGACATTTGACGAAAACTTAAAGAAGCTTAATTTGTACTCCCCCCAAAAAGTAAAAAGCAGAACATAAAATATACATTTCATTACCTCAGATGTATCCGTAGTCCAAAAATATGAACATTTTTTTACAAGAACAAGGGTTATTGTTTAAAACTACACATTACATAGTGAGCTTAAGGATAGTGTAAGAAAAATATGCTTTTATTTAAAGAAAAGAAGTTTGACACTTTGCAGGCTTTACCTGTAAACTAAACTGAATGTCAATCTATCACATGTGGTCTATAACCTGTGCAGTAATCCTTTAAGCAATTTATCTTGAGCTTGTTTGCTGTTCATTTTTTACTTTGATCATGTTTTCCCCATGAAACAAGTAAAAAGTTATTGTTAGGCAGCAGGTCTTTTTTGGATAAGAAACATTTTTACAAGTGGGGGTATCACAGAGATTGTTACTTTCAGCATGTTACTTGGTACTTTTATAAAGCTGAATATAAATTATAATTAGAACTGCAGTGCACGGAGAAGTGGTTTGAGTTGAGTGCTGCTTGTTTTTTATACTTGATTTTGACTGTCATTCCAGTAATGTATTTAAAAATGTAATTTATTTTTTTCATGCCTCGCAACCTTTTTGTTTCGATCTAGATATTATGTAAGCTGTCGTGTAGCCAATGTACTGAAATATTTTTTTTCTTGTACAGTTCATTTTGTCTTGATTGGACTCTCATAATGATGGTTTGGCACCCAGGGGAACATATTTAATTAAAGTCCCAGATTTTGTGGTTTTGAGCATAGCTCCACGCCTTTCTGGTTGGTCACACCCCTCCCCATTGGCCCCACCCATTCAACTGTCTCCTGCAGCCCCCCTTTGATTTGAAGTCACCAGCCACCACTGTACTACATAACCACATTACTACCTGTGCTACATAGCTAACTACATTACTACCTGTGCTACATAACTAACCACATTACTGACTGTACTACATAACTACATTACTACCTGTGCTACATAAGTAACCACATTACTACCTGTACAACATAACCACATTACTGCCTGTGCAACATAACCACATTACTACCTGTGCTACATAATTAACCACATTACTACCTGTGTTACATACCCACATTACTACCTGTGCTATATAACTAATCACATACTGCATGTGCTACATAACCACATTACTACTTGTGTTACATAACCATTTTGGAAAGTCCACTTTTCCTTTGGTAGCATATAAGCTATGAAAAAAATATCAGACACTGCACCAAACTCCTTGCCCCTGAATAAAAAGAAAATAATTTAAAAAATTGCTCTGAAACTCATTTTTCCCATCAGTTTACCTCAGTCATCTAACTGTGTTATTTTTATCTTTCCTCTTCCAACCTTATTTTCTACCTCTAAAAAAGCTATTATTTCTCTAGCATTTAAATAGCTGATTCAAAAAGCAATAATAAAATTGTGTTATGTAAGTAAACATTTGTTAAGAAAGTAATGTAGACTACTAAGTACTAGGACTCTAGTAGTACCAAGCCACATGTATATTTAGGTATTATTAAATTGCACCTGCACTAACTTGAAAAATCTAATAAAATAGCCAGATTTTCTGCAGAGCTTCTCAATACATTAATACTTTTCCTTGCATTATGGCTAGAACTGCAAAATAACATTCTACTGATTACTCAGAACTGGAGACGCACATTTGCATAAACCAAATAAATGTCCAGCATTAAATAATTTAGTCAGAACCTGCTCTCCTCTTAGGCCTTTAAGATCCCCTCATAAAAACAACACAGCAATTGGCAAGTGCAAACATCACACTGGAGATACCTTGTCTTCAGTAAGAACAGCTAAATCATAGGATTCACTTCCTGTTAATATTGGTTATACAAAACAATGTCATTTTTAACATTACTAATATCTATCAACCTGTTTGTGTTGTATGTGTAACAAGACCTAACTTTTCCATTTCATTAGCAGAACAAATTGATGAAACTTTCCTCAGTTTTAATCAGCTGCATGCAACCTACATGATTTAAATGTACTGTCTCTCCCCATCCTACACCTTATCCAGCCATATATACGTATGTACTGTTTTCTGTAACTGATCTGGTTTTTATGACGACTGTTCTGTTATTGTAAAAAATGTAACTGATATTGTGTTTTATGTTACTGACACTGGGGAGCTTTACTCCCAGGGACTCTACTGAAAATGACCATTTGATTTCAGTGAGACTATCCTGGTTAAAAAAAAGGAAGTTGGTGAGTAAGTGAATAAATAAAATAAAATAAAACTTGATATCCATTTTAAAAACACATTAAGAGTTGTGACTGGAGACCTGATCATAATCCTTTGCATTACATGAGTTTTAGCTGCCCCATAGCTATAGCTTTTTAAAGAGGTTTTGTGGCTTTGTGACTCATGTTGAACTTCACATTTGACTGCCACTTGTGAGTTGCAGCTATTAGCTGATTACTAATGCACTTCCTTTTTGTAAATCAGTCCTTTGACAGAGTGAAGTTTGAGTTTTTTTCCTGATAGACAAGTTCATATGCAGCAAACCTGATTTAAATTGAATTTTGTTTTAGACAGAGTTTTAGTAATGTACCTGGTTATAACAAGGTTATTTTTTTTGGAGTGTAATCATATTTTTCCATGTATTATATTATTATTCTACTAGAAAAAGAAGCTTATAACAGTCCCAGAAGCATGCAAATTAGTAAATGTATGGTAAGAGTGAAGCATCAGTAGAAGTTGTTACCGCAAGTGCGTAGCAGGTGGGGGGAGCAGGGAGGCAATAAATCTGTGTAGTTAGCCAGGGAGACAGTAAACTTCAGAACTGATGAGTTATACCACACATCTTGCCCTTCCATAGATACTGCATGTTGGTATTATTACCGCAGTCTGTCCTGAAAGTGTACATGTTCACAATCAGATTTTAGGTACAATCAACCAACAATTACTGAACTCAGTAGGGATGGAGTGCCTATGTGACCGCACACTGTTTATAACATCCCCTTTTAAAATGGTTTTGTTTAAGCATCTCATGAATTCAGTTATTGAGAGGTGTGGTATTCCAAACTTTTGATGTGCAATGACTGTGAGATCAATTTCCTACCTCTGAGTTTGTCGTAGGCACATTAAGTTGTATTGTACTAATGAATTGGTTACCTTGAAGACAGGTACCAGATAAACAGTTAAGCTAAATATGGATATTGCTGTTTTTCTATGAAATTAAAAGCCAGAAGTAGATTGACATGTTTCTTAAGGTTTATCCACTCTGTCGATTCAAGTGTTACATAGTGATGATGTTTGGAGGTTCATGGGAAACAAAACAAGCAATCCAACTGTAAATAACTTATAAATAATGGGTGGCACAGTGGTTAATGTTGTCTCCTTACAGCAAGAGGTTCTGCGGTTCAAGTCACAGTAGAGGCACCTTCTGTGTAGAATCCGCATGTCCTCCCTGCATTCATGTGGGTTTCCTCTAGGTACTCCACTTTCCTCCCACATTCCAAAGACATGCATGCCCAGGCCTCTGCTGAAAATAGGCTCTCTTCTAGTCAAACTTTCCTGGTGAACAAATGTGAAATAATTAAATAGCTTCATGTTGGAAGTATCTATGATCTGAAAAGTTATCTGTATAGCAATGTAGAAGCAGGTCTGCTTTTGAAAAAAGTTCTCCTGGTTTCAGATAGCAAACAATTTTATTCTATATATGACTCCAAGTTCCTGATTTATTGGCTTTACAACATAAGCTACATGTTCATAGAAACTTAGTTTGTGGTCTGTTGCTAATCCTAGGTATTTTTAGTTTACATATCTGCTCTATAAGTCCTGTATGTCTAAATATTAACAATTGCATTTTCTTAATTTTATTTTATTTATTTGACAATTGTTGACTGGGATAATCTGACTGAGCTATTGCCCTTTTTCAGCAGAAGCTTGGCGAGAAAAGCTCCACAGTACAAAGTAAGCAACTATTATATAACAAATGTAAAATAAAACAAAGTAATAGTAAATCATACAAAAAGAATATGCAACAGCTATTACAATACAAATAAGAGAAAACAGTTACAGAGACAGTAGTACAATACAGTAAGTACAGAACCTGGTAATTACAAGAAACTGGTTGTAGCACCTCTTGGACTGACATCAGTAGATAAGTGAGCATTACACAGGCAGTTTGACTTTTAGTTGCAGGAAGTGAAAAATTATAAGAGCCATACTGTAAGTAGAAGGCAACTGGCAGGTTACCAGCGTTAGGTAGTACTGGAAGGTAGACAGAAATAAGAGACCATCTTGTCCTAAGATGAGGAAACTTTAATGAAGGAAGTTTGTGGAAAAGGAGGAGGTGGAGGTAAGAGATGTATGGAGATAAGTTTGTGGGGGGGGGGGGGTTCATGTTGGATGATTACAATGACAGATCCAGGTACTGGAAAGGTAGTTTTTGAGATGAGAGCTTTTTTGAATTCATGGACCTGGCTGATTTTTCTGAGGGTCATGGGTAGCTTGTTCCATGAAAGAGCAGGGAAATAGCTGGAGAGACTCTGACCAATTATTCTTAGGTTTGTATGTCTGTAAGAGACATTGATCTGAGCTTCAAAGGAGTAGAGGGGGATAGAGAGATACAAGAGTGGAGATGCTAGGGCAGAAGAAGGGCTTGTATAAGATAGAGTGGATGATGAGTAGTTGAGTAAGCAAGAGTTGATGTGGAAGCTCTAGCCAGCTGAGTGTCCTGAGAGCGTGACGGTGGTGGGTTTTAAAAGGAAGATTAGTGGGAAATCAGACAACTTTGTTGTAGGTGGTTTTGAGTTTGGAGAGTAGTGAGGACTGTAGGTTTGTTAAGATTTGTGAGCTGTAGAAAAGTTTTGGGAGAAGGTATGCTTGGGCAAGTGAGATTCTGGAGTCAGGTGTGAAGGCCAAGCTTTTGGTGGGTTTTCTTGATACCGTGAAATATATGAAGGTCAAATTTAAGTTGATCATCTATAATTGTTCCAAGGAGCTTAGTGTGAGTATCAGGTTTGATAGCTGTGTTGTTGAGGGAAGAGATGGTAAATGAGGATTTGAGGTAGGAAAGGGATTCAGGGAGGAAGAGTAGAAGTTTTGTTTTTTTTTGGGTTGAGTGCAAGTTGGTTGTTAGTAAGCCATGTCTCAGTGAGGTTGAAAGATTTTTGTGTCAGGAAAAGTATGTCAGAGGAGTTGTCAGCAATGGAGATGATAGTTGAATCATATGCATACTGTATGAAGGATGATTGAGGACAGGATGTATGAAGTTGCTTGGTGAAGATGTTAAAAAGAAGGGGGCCTAGAATAAAGTCTTGGGGGACTCCCATTTTTATGGGGAGGAAGGGGGGAAGAGAAAACAACCATCTAACTGATTGTTGTCTGTCTGTGAGGTAGCTTTTACACCAAGTGAAAGTTTTGAGGAGAGGTTTGGTTTGGAAAGTTTGGAGAGGACGATGGAGTGAGAGACAGTGTCAAAGGCTTTGGAGAGGGCTAAAAAGAGACAGGAAACTTGTTTGTTATTGTCTCTGTCTTGCAAGATGGAGTGAGTAAAGGAGATAAGGGCAATAGTGGTGCTGTGGTGGGGGCCGAAGCCGTGCTGTGTTGGAGTGATTAGGTTTTCTTTAGAGAGATAGGCCACAATTTGTTTATGAACAAAGTGTTCAAGAATTTTAGAGAGGTGAGAAAATGTGGCAAAAGGTCAATAATTAGAGAGTTCTAAGGAGTTTCTACCTTTGTGGATGGGTATGGTATGGAATTTTTTTTCCAGAGAGTAGGAACAGTGGTTTATAAGGATGGAGACAGGATATGCAATGGAGTTAGCAGCTATCTTGATGAAGAGAGATGGCAGGTTATCTGCTGATGGGGAACATGGTTTTAGCTTGAGAAGGAGATTTTTAATGTAATTTGTAGGAACAGAATTTAGTGAGAAGTGGTTTTATTGCAGTGGGGGGGGGGTGGGAGGTATGCAGTTGGTAGGACTGGAGGTCTGCATATGTTTGCTGATGGCAACAATGAACTAGGAATTGAAAATTGATGCAGTTTCTTGGGGAGTATTAGGGCAGGAGATGGAAGTAGAAGAATTCCCTGGGTGGAGAATTTCAGGAAAAAAGATGAGAAGTACCACCAAGGCTGTTGTGAGACAAACACATAATGTTAAAAGCCAAATTCTTTAATACGAGCATATAAAAATTCAAGTAACATAAAACAAGGTTCAGGGTGGATAAGCACTTTCGGTAAAAAACCTTCTTCAGATCCTCACTCATTAACCAGTGGTTTACTTAAAAAGAAGCAGATAGCCAATCAGCAAAAACCAGGAACAAGCTGAACCAATGGGCTTATCATATAATCCAACCATTTAGCATATCAAAATAACCAATAGGGGACTATCATAAACAATTTCTTCCAATCAGAGGCATGACAGTCTTAAAGCCATTCCTAATAGCAGTTTCTAGTCACAGAAAAAGAAGGACCAATCAACAAAAATCCAGGAACAAGCTAGATCAATGAGCTTATCATAACAAAATGACCAATATGGGGCTATCAGAAGCTATTTCTTCCAAACAGAGGCATGCTAGACTCAAAGCCATTCATAGTAGCAGTTTCTAGTCACAGAAAAAGAGGGACCAATCGGCAGGAATACAGAAACAGGCTAGACCAATGAGCTAATCATACTGAATTGACTATTTAGCATATTGACATAATGACAGAAACTATTTCTTCCAATAAAAAACGTGCCAGTCTGAAAACTCTTCATAGTAGCTTTTTCAGAACACAGCAAAAAAAAAAAAAACAATCATCTTGTATCAGGAAGCTTATTCACCAATAGGTGTTAAGTCATAACTATTCATGATCATGAGAAAGAAAGAACCAATGAATTCTAGTCAAAAAGCTAGTCTGCCAATGGAAAATAAACCATGACTCTGTATAGTCATAACAGGAAAGCAGCCACATACAAGCACAAGCTGGAAGACAAACACCCAATGGAAGCCAAGCTACAAGCACTCCTAAGTGATAGCATGATTTTAGGGGAAAGCAAAACAACAGACTGCAAGGCTCGTGTTTACTAAAGTCCAAAAAGCAGTTAGCAGGTTCCATCAGATCAACTGAATTTCTTGGCAAAGCCTCTTGCTTTCAAAATGGGCTTGAGAGGGATAACACCATTAAAACCAGATGGACAATCAGCTCTGAGTTCCATAATCTATTTAGTTTCTTGTAGTTCAGTGTTATTGCGTATATCACCCCTTCTCAAATTCTCTCTTAACATGCTTATGGCCATAAATTGAAATCAATGTGTTTTGTTCTTTTTAATATGCGAATATCAGACAGATGGTATAGAATCTGTTCTTTAAAAGGTATGTTGGTTTTGCCTACATAGTAGGCTGGACAGGAAATGCAAGCGGATATATAAATAATATTGGCACTTCTACAAGTAGCTCTTTCATGAAAAAAGTATTTGAGTCATATGACTGGATGCACAAAAACATTTTTGTTGCAAATATATGGACAAGCCTTACAAAAGCCACATCTCCATGTCCCTTTCTGTTCATCAGATGAATCACCTGGATTTTGTCTACTACAAAAGCCATCATTTCGACATAGCAGCCTTTTTAAAATTTTCTGTTCTTATAGGAGAAATTGGGGGAATCACCCACTATATTCCTGATTTTTGGATTGGAAATCAGAATCGGCCAGTACTTCTTGATTATCCCACTTACACAGGCATTATCAGAGTTATAGGTTAGAGTACACCTCAACTGATTAGTTCATTGTCTAGGCACAGTCATTGAGCTATTACAATCTTGTGAGTAGTAGGGACATCCTCTATTCTCCTTTATTTCCATTGCTTCATCACATTCCATATGTATTTAATCCTTTTGTAACCTCTTTTTGTGAAAGCAGAGATTAATTTCTTCTGTTCATCTAAATTATCACTAGTGCATGTGCACAATTTGGATACTTGTGTTACATGGTTCTTGACAAGGTTGTGGGAAGATGTGCCTTGGGTGCATACTGGTCTGGTGTAACATATGGTTACGCTATGAGTGCTTACTAAAAATGCTGGTGTCTATTCCTTCTGTGGTATCCAAGGTCAATCTTACATCCAGAAAGTCTATAGTTCTAGCTGACACTTTCAGTTCAAACTCAAGGAAGTTCATAGGTTCATAAGTAGGTACTAGGCTATCAACTCAAGGGCCTACGTAAGCCTAGCCAACAAGGTTTCCTGGCTTACACCACCCAAGAAAGTTATATTCCTGTGCCACTGTTGAGCAGACACAGAAGTGATCCCCGGGGTTTATTTCCTATTTCCCATCCACTCAAGATTTTTCTTGAAGAGTGCTAATGAAGAACTTTGCTTGACATAGATGGGTAGCCTGTTCCAGAGTATGGGAAGTCTCTAGGACAGGAATCCATCCCTCCAGCATGTCCTGTTTATTGTGGTGACAATGTTTAAGTCCCTAGAGTGTGTAGCTCAGAGGGATTGGGATTTCTTTAGGTGTAGCATGTCCAACAGCTCTGGGTTTGACATAGCTTTATATGTCAGGCAGAGATCACCTCGGAGTAGGCAATATGCTACGGAGTAAAGCTGGAGTTTTTTGAGGCGGTCAGTATAGGGCATTTGTTTGAGGCCAGTAATCCTCTTTGTGAGGTACTTCTGTGGCCTTTCCAGCTGCTGCAGATGTCTTGTGAGGTACATTTCAAAATGGGCGTTGTACTCTATAATGGGTCTAATGAGTGTCGAGTAGAGGGGAACAATGACCTGTTTTTTCCTGGATGAGAACCCTTTTATGATGAGGTGTGCCATGTAGAAGGACTTCCTGACTACTGTGGCGATGTGACTATCAAAGGAGAGACTACTGTCCACCTGGGTCCCAAGGTCTCTTATCACACATTCAGTGTTAAGTAGATTGTTGACTATGTGGTTGTTCATGGGTACAGAGTTTTTACCAAAGGGGATGACACTGCACTTTTTGGCATTGAGCTTGAAGCCATGGCTCTGACACCAGGCATCTGTCTCAGCGAGGCCCTTCTGTAGGATGTCCACATCATTTGGGGACTTGACTATGGCTCCTAGTTTGCAGTCATCTGCGAACTTCATTAGCCAGAGGCCTTCTGTGTTAGCCTGTACTTCAGAGAAGTAGATACCAAACAGGAGAGGTCCCAGGACGGAGCGCTGTAGTACTCCACTTGTCACTGCTTTGAGGTCAGATTTGGAGTCTGCAACTTTTACAGTGTGGGTTCTGTCAGTGAGCCAGTTGCCAACCCATCTTGTGACATAGGGATTTATACCTAGCTTAGTGAGTTTAGCTATAATTCCAGAATGGGGGATGGTGTCGAAAGCCTTGGCGAGGTCAAGATAGGCTGTATGAACCACCTTACCCTCATCTATGGCTTTGGTGACTGCCACAAAGAAGTCAATCAGGTTCAGGAGGCATGATCTGCCTTTCACAAACCCAAACTGGGTGGGATCCAGAGTTTGGAGGTTACCGATGTCTTTGTTTATGAGTTCCATGATGATACGTTTCATGGCCTCGCAGACCAGGCTCATCAGGCTAATAGGTTGATAGTTCCTGGGATCAGTGGTGGCTCCCCCTTCATGGAGTGGGATAACTGTTGCTGTGCGCCATTCAGTGGGCACAAAGCCTGATGCGAGGCTATTATTGAACATGGTGCTTAAGTGGGGAGCCAGTTCGTTCTGAAGTTGGTGTAAAACTCAGCCTGGGATGTTGTCCGGTCCCATGGATGCTATGTTTTTGGCTTTTGAGTGCAGCTTTTACCTGCGTAGTTGTGATTACAGGGACTCTGCATTCTTCCTGTATAGATATGGGCCCTTTAGGGGGTGAGAGGGGGGTAAATTTAGCACTGAACTTATCTGCTAGGATGTTGGCAATATCAGTTGGTTCTGTAATTTGTGCCTTTGTGCTTTAACTCAGAGCAGATCTGGGTGTTGCCATCGAGATTCTTGACATAGCTATAGAATGCTTTATGGTTGTCCTTGGAATTAGTAGCGATTTTGTTTTCATAGCTAGCTTTGGAGGATCTTATAAGGGATCTCAGCTTCTTACTGAGGCTGACCAAGGAGCTCCTCCACTCATGGGATTTTACTCTCTTTTGCAACAGTTTCTTCCTTCTGTTGTACAGTTTGTTTATGGCAGGGGACCACCAGATTGGCTTCCTTTTTTTGAAGGATAGCGTCTTGGTTCTGTTTGGGATAGCACGATCCATGCACTCATGTAAGTGCTTATAGAGTGCATTTGTGTAAGATTCAGCAGTTGTAACTGTATTGTCCATCTGCATGGGTGTCATGAAGTTCATCACTTCTATCTTAAGAAGCATGAAGTTGGCTTTGGAGAAATCTTTTACTGTGGTTTCCTTAATGGGGGTGGGGGCGGGATGTGGATATCAAGGAGGGTGATTTGCTTATGCTTGGATCGGACCAACGAGGAGTTGACTTCAGGTGTGTAACACCGGTCACTCATGTTGGTAATGACTAGGTCTAGGATATTGTTGCTCCTGGTGGGGGTGTGGATAAGTTGATCCAGGGCATTGGAGTTTATGAATTCCAGAAAGCATTGAGCTAAGGAGTTGGCACATGAGTAGTTTTCCCAGTTAATGGTGGGGTAGTTGAAGTCGCCCATTATTAGGGTGTTTGGTTGAACCCTAATATTGTCCAGTACATCAAGAAAAGAGGAGTGGGAATCCTGGGGCATGGTGGAGGATCTGTAGCAAGCTACAACTTGGATTGCAGTTTTGCCCAGAGTTAGTTGCACTTGGATAACCCCGGATGCATTATGCTCAGCAACTAGCCTGATGGTGTGGATATCCTTAATGAATATGGACACACCTCCGCCTTTGGTGTTTCGGTCCAGGTTACATGGCTGAAAAGTGTGGTATGAGTTATAGCCTGGTAGTGCAGGGGTGCTCTCTGGAGCCTTGAACCAGGTCTCAGTCACTGCACAGATATCAATGTTCTCCATTTTAAGGAGTGCCTGAAGTGAGTGCATTTTGAGATTTAGACTTCTAGCATTGAGTAGCATTACCATCAGTTTTTGCTTGCCTGTTCTTGTTATGGTGGTGAATTTGTTATTTGATCCTTGCCTAAAAAAAGGCACTATAGGGGCAGCAAGAGCCGTAGCCAGTATCCGGAATCCCAGGGGCGACAGGTGCAGGCCATCTGTGGCACAGCATCGTGGTCTATCGACCATGTCATCCCAAGCAGACAGATACTGGATCCCCTTAGAATGACACCAGAAGCTTAGCCAATTGTTGAAGTCAATCATTTTGTCCTTGTACTGCGGTATAATTCTGGGTGATGGCAGAATGCTACTCAGGGCTAGGGTCATACCTGCCTGGGCTACAAGATCAGAGAGCTCTTCCATGTCTCTTTTGATGTAGTCCAGGGAGGTATGTCTCAGGTCATTCACACCAAAATGGACAACGACAGAGTCATATTTGTACTTGTTGTGGAGTGACCTGAGTGCATGGGTTATGTGGCAGATCCTGGCACCCGACAGGCAGCTGACAGTAACCTTCTCCTTGTTTAGCCTGGTGAGTGGAACATCAGTGTGTCTGACTATAGTGTCACCTATGACTAGTGAGTTGGGTATGTTGTTTTGCCTTATTGGCTGTGGTTGAGTGGCACACTGAGTCTGTGGGCTATGTGTCATTTGGGTTGTGAAAGTCAGTGGTACTTTCCAAGTAACTGATGAATTTACGTAGACTGCATTTGTCCCCTTCCCAGATAATGAAGATGTCATCCACAAAATGGTTATATGAGACCAGCTGTGTGTTCCATATGCTGTTTGGGTCTATTTCCCATTCATTTTCCCATTATGCTAACACTAAGTTGGAGTAGCTGTTAGCGCATGGGGTACCCATGGCAGTGCTCCATTTTTGCCAATAATACATATCTCCATAGATGAAGATATTATTCTCAAGCACTAGCTCTAGCTCTAATAGGCTACAGATAAGGGAGGTGTCAACATCATTTACTTGGCCAAATTTACTAATACATTCAATGCCAAAATCATTTGGTATTACAGTGAAGAGGCTACGGATGTCCATGGTCACAAGTAATAGGCCTTCATAGTTAGTATTAGTGCCTATCACCTCGTAAAGGCAGTTGCGAAACTGAGGTGTATCACGTAATATAGTTCTAGCTTTGGGTAGTAGTCACTTCAATTTGTCCTCCACAAAAATAGAAAGTGGTTCAGTGATCCACCCTCTACCTGCATCTGTGGGACGCATAGGTGGATCTTGCTTATTCTTGTGCACCTTCGGTAGACCACTTATAGTTGGAATTGTTGGATTCATAACATCAAAAAAAATTATACTGTTCCTGAGTGATAGTTCGAGTTATCAGTTTATTATATAGAATATCCTGCAGTTCATTTATTTGTCTCATCACAGCCTTGCTGTCTGTTTTATTATAGGCTCTAGCATCATTCAACATACACTCCATCTTTCTAGTATAATGGTTGCTATTCATCACCACAATTGCTCCGCCTTTATCCGCAGGTCTTATGACTATGTCCCTTCATTTCATTAAACTAGTCAATGCCTGGCATTCATCATTGCTTAGATTGCAAAAAATTTTTGTGAAGTCCACCTTCTCTCACTTGGGTGACCACATCTTCACACAAGCGAACAAAGGTGTTAACCACTGGATGAAGGAGTGGTACAAAAGTACTAGTTTTTTTTATATTGCCTCTGTATCTTTTCACTATGTTCGCTGTCATTATCAAATATGTACTTGAGTGTGACATTCCTTCCAAAACACTTTATGTCGGTGGTAAATTCATTTAGTGGCGAACGGAGAGAGGGTATAAAAGATAGCCCTTTCTCTAAAACAGCTCGTTCCATAGCAGTTCACTCTTTGTCCGAGATGTTAAAAACCAATGAGTCTGTCTCAGACTCATCAGTTAAGTAACTTTCCTTTTCTTTGTCTCCCTGCTCATAGATCTTGGAGAACACGACCCTTTGTTCTGGATGAAAAAAGGAAGATTCTTATAAATGAGTAAATGAACAGTACC
This sequence comes from Protopterus annectens, assembly GCF_019279795.1. Lineage (NCBI taxonomy): Eukaryota > Metazoa > Chordata > Ceratodontiformes > Protopteridae > Protopterus > Protopterus annectens. The sequence goes on from NC_056737.1 coordinate 1,586,506,016, forward strand.
TTATTTTGGTCTTGTAGCTGATGTTGAGTTCGATTCCTCTATTACATCCTCTGTTACTACAGCCAGATTGCTTATTTTGTTAGTTGGCACTGATAGCATACTTGGCAGATCAGTTCCTATTGAGACACTATAGTTATCATGCTTCCCTGACATCAGGTTGGTGTGGCTGAAAATCTGCGGTTCAGTCTCTATAGTGTGGAGAATTTGGTACAGACAATTCTAGAATTTAGTCTCTATAGTGTGGAGAATTTGGTACAGACAATTCTAGAATTTTGGGGGGTTTCTGGGTTTTGTGGTTTGGGGTATGTGGTAAAAGTTCTTTTTATCAATGCTAATGTGTTTTTGGCCAGATTGCAGAGTTCCCTGTATTTTTGGTAGTGTGAGAGAGTTTTAGTCCAGAGTTTCCATGCAGAATCTATATTGTGGATAAGGGACCGAGTAGAGTTGGTGAGCCAAGGATTGGACTCTTATAGTTCTGAGAGGGGTGAGATAGTTAAGTGTGTTTAGAAAGATAGAGATGAATTGTAGAACATCTTCATCAAGAGGTAGGAATGAAAGGAATGACGAGTCTATAGAGGAGAGAGAATTGTTAAATGTTACAGGGTAGAAGTGAGTTTGTTTATTACATTCCTTAAATTTGTGTGGTCTAGAGAGGAGGGGGAGAATCTTAGAACTTGTATTTGGAAGTGGTCACTAATGTAGTCTGGTAGGGATTCAGGGTAGTGATAGAAGTTATGATTGGATGCAAGAATACAGTCAATGATGGAACTAGTATTGCTGGGAATATTATGAAAAGTGGGAGAGAAGATAAGTTGGGAGTATCCAAATAGGTTTATACTGGAGGTAGGAGAGCTAGAGGTGAGGGTTAGCCAATTGATGTTGACATCTCTTAGTATAATGGATTCATTAGGTATGTTGTTAGACAACCAGCAGAGAAGCAGTCCTAACAAGGGTATATTGTCATCAGGGGATATATAAATATTGACAACAGAGTTTTGTGGACATTAAGTTTACAACTGGCAATTAAGTTCAGCTATGTGAAAAGAGGGAAGAGAGATAGTTAAGAGGTATACTGTTAGGTGGTCTGAGTACATAATGGCTACACCTCCACCTTTTTTGTGTCTACGATCAAGGTGTAGAATGTTGTATCAAGAGGGGAGAGATTCATCATCAGTGATATATGGTTTGAGCCATGTTTAGGAGAAAGTAACTATATTGGGGGAGTATTGGGCTATCCAGGTGTGGAACTCAGTTACCTTGTTGAGAATGCTGCGGATGTTGATATAGTAGAAGGAAAGATGTTTAGGAATATGGTGATGCTGTCTTTAAGGCTCAAATTGATGGAGCCTTGACTGTGTCCCAGGTGACTTGTGATCAGTTAGCAATCCCAGAGCCTGAGGAACCACCTAAAGGGATAGAGATTGCATGGCATTCTTACCATCCCAACTCTCCTGATGGCAAGAAGTGGGCTTCTGGCCACAGAGTAACATTTCTGGATGGAGACTGAGGACATCAGTATGTAGTTTGTGCATTATGTAATGTAAATTGGATACTGGGCAAGAGAGTTGGTAGGTATTACAATCTTACACAGCTGTCAGGATGGTGCCGTACTAAGACACCTTTATCTGCCTGTCTGCCCAGTTCCAAAGTCTCTTACCTATAAAGCATTTCCTACTTGTTAGTCCCCAATCCAGTAGGGGTAAGCAGAAATGCTAGGGTTGTCAGCGGGATAGACTGAGGATGAAGTCTTAACCACAGCTGATGACATTTAAAAAGGAAAAAATAAATAAATTGACTATTCTTTATTTATCTAATGAATTTGTTTCTAAATAGGCAGCTCTCAAGGGTGTGAAATCTTACCTGTAGAATTGTCATTAATGGTGCAATTTTAGTCACTGCAGATGAATCCAATGGCATTTATTAGCCTGGGGCTACTATTATGATTCATTATACTATTGATAAGTAAAACATAGCCATCCTAATAATGGTCCTTGATACACAGCAGTTGCAAGGAACATGAATCCCTGCAAGAAAACAGCTTCATTACAAGCATTCAAGCAGCTACAGAGCCAGGTTAGTGCAATTTTACTAAATTCATTTTCTTGTACACATTGCAGCAAGACAGAATGGGATACTGTATCAAATGTCAACGAATAATTCAGGTGCATAATGATCACTACACTGAATTAAAGATGTAGGGAATATTCGAATATTTAGAGCTTAAGCAAAGAACTATTCGAGGCCAGTGATGCTTTTATTACCTGCTGTCCTAGGATGTGACTAAATTGGCTAGGCCTTTATCTGAAATATTTTTTTCACATAAGTGCATTGGGAAAGGTTCTGATGTATAAGTGACAATGAGCAAATACGTTTGGAAGATAGTGCCATTTTTTGCGTAAAGGTGTAGAGGAAAGAGAATAGCAACATCATTCCGTCTTCCCATATAGGTCATTTATACCTTTCTAACCTTGAAAATGATTGTTCAAATTACTTTCTTGAAATGATGAGTGCTCTATTGGCTTGCCAAAATGGATACTGGCATTTACTCTGTATACCTTGGTGCAGGTTGCTAGGTGTTTAGCTTTTTGCTATTTTGATATCTTGTCCAGGATGCATCACTTACAGCTATTAATTTCTTCAGTGAGCTACTGATTAATGGCAAGTGTCTGGTTCCTTGCCTGCATGATCTGTATTTATCTGAGTCACAACTGAGTATTAGGAAAAAAGAAATTCAGTAATGACTGCTATGCTGGAAAGAGTTGTTAAAAAAATACCAGTTTACCAGATTCAACTGATACTTAATGGCCTGCGATATAAAGTATTTATTGACTTTCTGAAGGTGTGCATTGGAGTTTTTGAGGGGGAAGGGGAAAATGTTTCAACATGCAATGACTAACTGCCAAGGCAAGCAAGCTATAACCAAGCTTATAACATGCGATCTCTACCCTTCCTTCACCCAAGCTATCATCTTTTGAATAATGTTGATTGGTCTAGTTTGAAATTTATTTCAGTTGCCATAGATTTCCACTGTTCTTTTTCATTAATTACTTTGTACCTCATTTGGAACTATGATCAAGATATTTTAGATGTCTGAAAGTTATAACTGTTGTCTCACATTTCCTGTGTTCACTTTAGCTGAATTACCTTATGCAAAGTATGGTGTCCTAACACTGAATTACCTCAAGTCTTTTCAATATACTTTTAAGGAATAACCAATCTATAATCAATACATACTCTCAACTGGCCAGATTTTCACAGAACGTCCAGATTTTTATCACACATTTTGGTCTGTTCCTCAGATTTGTAGTGTTCTGGCAAATCAGTGAGGTCTGAATTCATTAAATAATTACAGACGTGAATTTCAGACTTCAAAAAATGCATGTTAACAGAAAACCTTTTATTGTAGCAACTTTCTAAGTTTTATAAGAGCAATATTTAACATTTTCCCTATTTTTGAGCCCCCACCCCTATTATTTTTGCCCTTGTCCAGATTTCTTGTGTTGAAGTTAAGAAGCAAGAGTCAAGGCATTTGCCAGCAGTGCGTAGTTACTTAATTGGTCTGTCATCTGCATTCATTTGTTCATGTGTGTCACAGTTAAAATAGGTCCTCTATTCAGGCTACCTAGCTGATGACAAATAAATTTTGCTGCATAAAATGTTCTGCTGTTTCTGTTAAAATACAAGCCTGTGTATCTGATGTTGCATTCCCATTGTCCTCATAAGAATGGTTATAAATTATATGGTGACAGCCCAGGATAAGCTGTCGTTAACTTCTTCAGTGCTGTCTTGTTTACTCCAGGGAATGTTGAAATCCCCAGGAAAGACTAGTACTTGTGAATCACTTTTAGAATTAGGAGTGTGCTAACAGACTCATTTCATTTTGCTTAGTTTTAAGATGTTGCCATCCCAGAGTTTCTTTCCTCTGCCCAAGCATACTGATATAACAAAAACTTCTATTCTCTGGAATTCCAATGGTTGCTGTAGCTTAGATTTGAACTCAGGTGATGACTTGCCATGATAGCTGTTATGCCTCTTTTTTCTTGTGTGGTACTTTCTACATACTGAGAAGCCTTGTATATTAAACTCATTGTTTTGAATGTAAGACTTTAACCAATGGGAAGTTAAAAGCAGTGAGCCACACCTGGAATTCAGATGTTGCATTATATATACTGCTTGGAATAATGTGCAAAATGTTTAGTCCTGTAGTTTGCCTGAACACAGAACCTTAAGTTGTATTCTGAGTATCAATCAAAGATCGGTTCAATTTAGTTTCACAAAAACAGGATAAATTATTCATCCAAGTGTAATATGTAGCAATTCCTGTACAGTACCTGTCTGGCAAACACAAAAGCAGCTACATTTAAGCCTGATTGTGTAGCTAACTAGGTATAGCATTGTTATCATACTGTTCTGTTATGTACAATGAAGACCCAATATAAAGATTGCTAACATTGTGACTGGCCTTATTAATCCTACTAAAAGTTGCCATTACTAAGGTGTGGTAGTAATAGCAGAAATCAGGAATAATAAAATAATTTATCTAACACATGAATTAGAGCAGTGGTACAGCGGTTAGCATGGCTGCCTCACAGCAGCAAGAGGTTTGTCAGTTTGATTCTCGGCTGGGGTACCTTCTGTGCAGAGTCTGCATGTCTTCCTTGAGTTTGTGTGGTTTCCTCTGGGTGCTCTGTTTTCCTCCCACATTCCAAAGACATGCAGCAGGGGGATTGGACACTCTAAACTGGCCCTAGGTGTAAGCGTGTGGTCTCCTGCCAAAGTGGGTTGAACGCTGGGCTTGCAACCCATCCTCATAAATCCATAACTGCTACAGAAACAATGTGTTGAAGAGTGCTCATTGCCGTATGGAATGCATGGAACTTAGAGAGAGAACATATCAGTTTGGTTGGCATGAATTTTCCAAAACTGGTTTTCACTTCTGTGCATTTTCATTTTTACCAAACTTCAGTCCACTGGGTGAAACGTGCATGCATACAATGCACTATATGTCAGTAATACTGCAGATTACAAGTCTTGTAGTAATACATCATAGAATGTAAGAAGTCAAAAATAAAAATGTTTGATTTTGCAAACAGCTGTAAGGGTTGCACAAGAAACTACAACTTTCTTTGTGCAGTGTGATTTAAACTGACAACAAACTCACGATAAAGGCAATGAAGAATGTCTCAGACGAACACTTCTACAAGGACATATTGTTAAATAGTTGCTAGTCCCTCGATCCTAAGATGAAGACCCAGGCAGTAGTGCACAGTCTATAAAGCACGTATTTATTTATTCATTTTATCTGAGCTGGATGGGGATGATTTTCAGTGGGAGAACCAGAGACTAGTACATACAGAAGTGAATTTGACATCAATACATAAGGTAATAGATTAATAGGATCATAGGTGATTACAAGACTAACAACCCCAAGAGGCCTTTTTAAGCCTAGCCATGCATCCCAAATGTAGCTAACAAGTTTTGATACCCTAGGGTTATTTTAATGGGTACATACAGGCATGGGTGGTCAAGCAGTTATAGGTTGCCAGTGTCTGCTAGAGACATAGATGTCAAACCAGGGGTAAATTTCTGCTTCCCCATCCACTGGTTCAAGTTAAACTTGAATTGGGTTAGGGAAGAACTCTGTTTCTCATGGAGGGAAGCCTGCTCCAGAGAAGGGTTACTTTACAGAGGCACATTCCTGTCCCTCCAATATGTCCTATTTATCTTACACATGAGATTTAGGTCACTATATTGGGTAATTCTGATGCCATTTGTTTTGCTGATAAGCAGCAGGTCCATCAGAATAGGATCAGAAGATGCTATGTAGGGTATGCATAGATTACCTCTCAGCAATCTGTAGTAGACCAAGTGCAGGAATAGGGCTTTGAGGTTATCCGCATAGGACATGTTGCTTTTGCTATGTATTCTTTTTGTGAAGAACCTCTGTGGATGTTCCACTTGTTGCATATGCCTGGTCATTATACACCAAAGGGGCACTGTGCTCAGTCATTGGTCTGATTAGAGCAGAGAACTGTAAACCAATGCCAGCCTTGGACTTAGATGCCATACCCTTGCATACAAATTGCACAATATAGAATGATTTCCTTACTTCCCTAGACACATGATGATCAAAGGCTAGGTTACTGTCTACATATGTTCCTAAACTCCCTGACCACTACCCAGTGTCTACCTTTAGGGATGTATTATCAATGTGGTAGTTTCCAGGGGTTTGCAATCTTCCCAGAAGGTACTGTTATGCACGTCTTGACAGTGAATTTTAGTCTGTGACTGTGGCACCAGTTATTAGGCTGTGTTAGGATTTCTTGAAGGGTATTTGTATAATGTGAGGATTCTATGACTGTAGATAGTTTGCAATTATCTGCAAACTGGACAAACAGAGGCTTTTGATATTGACCTTGACTTCAGAGAAATAGACACCAAAAAGGAGTGGCCCCAGCACCAAGTCTTGAAGGACTCCACTCATAACTGGCCCTTTTGTGGAGGTAGACTCCCCTGTCCTAATTTCTTGGGTTCTATATGGGAGTCAGCTGGCCATCTAGTGGGTGACATAGGAGTTTATACCTAATTTTGTGAGTTTGTCTACAAAGCTCAAATGGGGTATTGTGTCAAATGATTTTCCTAGGTTAGGGTGGGCAGTATGCACCATTTTGCCATTGTCCATTGCTTTGGTGACCTTCTTGAAGAAGTCTACCAGGCTAAGTAGGCATGACCTGCCCTTGACAAAAAAACAAACTGAGTTGGATCCAGTGTCTGACGTTTTGCTTTGCCATTTTTCATCATTTTCATGATAATTCTTTCCATTGCTTTGCATATAAGACTAGTCAGATGCATGGATCTCTAGTTATCTTAGTCCATAGTTGGCTCCCCTCTTGCAGATGTATGACAGTTGCAGTCCTGGATTCACTTGGCATAAAGTCTCTCTGAAGACTGTGGTTGAAGAGTGATTCTAGTAGTCCTGATAGGTCACATTTCATGCTGGTAAAGAGGCATCTTGTGCCATAATCAGACCCTATTGATTCAGTGTTCTTGGCCTTGGAGATTGTATTGAATACCTGTTCCCTAGTGACAGCTAGGAGGAGTTATTGTTGATGGTATTTCCTGAGGAGTGCCTGGGAGAAAGGGGCAGGTAAAACTGGTTATAAATTTTTTGGTCATTAGATTTTCTATATCTTCTGGCTCGGTATAGGAGGCTCCATTTACAGTTAGTTTGGCAGATTGCTGTTTATTGCCTTTGAGCTTGTGGACATAGCTAAAGAATGCCTTGTAATTGTCCTTGACCTGGAAGCTACTTTTATCTCATATTTGGCTGTGCTAGATTTGAATAGCTCCCCGAGTTACTTGTTTAGATTGATGAGGGCATTCTTAGCTTGGGTATTGCACTTCCTAATTTTTGTCATATTTTTCTTCCTTTTGTTATGCAATCTATTGATGTTGGGATTCCACCAGGGTGGCTTATTTTCTGAGTTTCTCCTGTGCTTCTTCTGGGTAGGTACATTTGTCTCTATGCATTTATTAACATAATTATACAGGGATTCCAGGAGCAATTCCAAATAGACAGCAGTGTTCTCAGGGTAGAGAGTTTGCCTTACATAATTCCTAAACTGGGGTCCTGGGTTTTATTTTTATTGGACAGTTTTATAGTTTGATCTGAGCAATCACAGCATTACACTCGGGGGGAGGCTGCAACATTCTTTCATGTTTTTAAGGACCAGATCAAGGATGTTAATACCCTTAGTGGACATATGGCTAACTGGTCCAGAGTGTTTGTGTTTACAAAGTCCATGAATCTCTGGACCTACTGTATATGTTTGGGGTAGTGTAGGATTCCCATTTTACAATGGGGTAGCTAATTTCATCCATGAATGTAGTGTTCAGTTGAATGGGGAATATCTCCAGTACATTTAAGTAGATCTCTTGGGTCATAGAGTGGGACCTATAACTTGCAAAAATATGGTATGGGACATTTCCTATTATAATTCAGATGTGGAAAGGTTTGTCTGTCATCTCATTTATCCAGCTTTGAGGTACGTTTGGTTTTGATGTAAACTGTGATACCTCCACCTTTTGTTCCTTCATGTGCAGTAGTTGATCCAGATGTGTGGAAGGCATTATAATCCTGTACTGCCAGGGTGAGGATAGCTTGCAGGATGTGGAGTTTTTTAAAACTTCTGGGATATGAAAAGTAAAACCTTTAGATTTTCTTTGGTTGTTTTGCTACGTTGGAAGGTTTATCAGGTTGGCAATGCCTAAAAAAGGAACTATGGACAAGGATTTAGCCAATATTCAAAAGTCTAGTGGGGACAGGTACAGACCATCCCTGCCAAAGGGTTTACTATCAAAATTTCAAACTTTAAAAAAAATTTGTTCAGAATGTCAAATGTCATAATATACATCCGTTCACAATGTCAAATCTGATGAATGAATTCAGTAGATTCGACATTTCTACTGAACAATGAACTTGATGTCCATATAGGAGCTCAGGTAAGTGGAATTCCTAGACCTCACATCACATTTAACCCCCTCCACACACACACAGCCCCTGCTAACTATACATTCCAACTCCGAGATCGCACTATAGTTAGGAAAGGCATGAATGTCCCAATCTGCACTGTGCTGCGATCTCTGTACATTACTTCGAGTTCCAATGTGAACTTTCGATCATGTAAAGCTCGGCAATATGGGAATTTTCTGTCTGCATTGTATCTTCGTTCATCATTTTGATAGTAAACCCTGCCAAAGCAGCATCTGCCAATGGAATCCTCCTAGGCTGACTCCAAAACTGAACCAGTTATTAGCCAGTTTTCTTCTGTTCATATTTTGGCATCATCCTTGTCGACAGACCTCTGAAATTGTCCATTTTTGTAGGGACACTCCTGATGTTTCTCAAAGTTTTGTTCCATAATAAACAGAATATTATATCTGAATCCCCTTTTGATATGCAGAAGCTACAAAGTGAACTTACATATGTTGGTGGTTAGTGCTCTGACAAATGGGTTAAAATGAAATATTACAAAATGCAGTACTACTGTCACCCAGCGTATAGTATAGAAAACACCCCACTTCAAAATAAGACAATGTGAGACCTTAGAACATATGTAAATTATTCCCTTTCCTTTGACCATCATGTTGCAACAATGGTCAGGGAATCCTTTTATCTGGCACAGTTGATTGCAGAGTATTTTCTGTAGGTCCAAAGAGGTCCATACCTCATTATATTCTACATCGATCAGACCTATCATAGAATACAATGCCTGCTTTGGGATGTACCTTACTAAAAATATCAAGCAGTTAGAGAGATTTCAAAGGATCCTAACAAAAATATATCATGGGACTACAAGTCCTGAGCTATCAAGACAGGCTGAAAGCCTTGTCCCTGTATTGACTTGTCAGTCATACAGATTTCCTTAGGGGTGATCTCTGCCTTGCCTTCTCGGTCATTAGGGATCCTTCAGCCCAAGACCTCTTATTTCTCCACAAATTAGTCTTTCGGACATTAGAAACAGAGATTTGTACCTACTTCAATAAAAAAATATGATGGAGAGAGAGAGATCACTCACAAAGTGATTACTCCTTATTGGAACAAACTTCCTTTCCATATCAAGCAATGTGGCATTATCTTCCTTTAAGAAGAAATCAAAGGAATGGTTGGGCATTCATAAAGTCACCCCTGGTATGACTAGCCTTTTGCTCCTTGGAATAGGAGATAATGTCTAATGTTTTGTACTGGTAAGGTATGAAGGTATAAATGGCTACATGGCCCATTTGCCAGATATATTCTATGAGTTGATGAAGTATTTTTGTTTGTATAAAAATAAAACAGTTTTAGCCTCAAAGAGGTCGAAGTAATGGGCCTAGGATAAGACTAATGTAGCAAACTTGTAAAATGATGAGCCTAGAATAAGACTAATGCAGCAAACCTGTAATGAATGCATTTTTTGAGGTATTGCCTGAAAAATGGTATGCAAGTAGTGTGCTATTGTAGGAGAATATAGAAAATAAAACTAAGATTTGTTTTAGAACTAAGTGAAAGGTAATTGATTTGCTACATGCATCTCAGAACCTTCTTACACTTAACACATTATGTTTATATAGCAATAGGGAGTTGTCAAGATTGATGCCTGAGTTTTTGATACTGTCAAACATTCTGTAACGAGTCCGTTAATGGAAGTAATGGCAAGGTCTGATGAATGGGTGCTGTGATAGTCTACTGTAGCAGAGGAATGACTTGGATTTGTTGGTGCTTAATCAGACATACACCTTAGTGCATGTCTAGTGAATTCATCTGGAAGCTCAGCCTAACCTATGGAAAGAGATGTGCTTCTATAGAGCAATGCAGTATGCCAAGAGTATTGGACTACTGTTAGATTCTGATATTGTAAAGAAACTGATGGGGCAAACTACCTGTGGTACACCTAGGGTGGTAAAAACTCAGCCTTGTATTTCTTAATTAGTAAGGTAGCTTCGGAATGAATAGAGTGCTTCTGTTGAATTCCACTACAGCAAATCTTTATGAGGCATTTGTAACAATAAAGGCCTTGGATGAGCTGAATATTAATACAGGTACTACTCCCCCCCCCCTTACCTTTTGTTGAGATCATCATGCTTGTATATGAGAGCTTGTGTTTCTAAAGGGCATTGTTTACATTGCATATCCTAATGCTGTAATTTTATAATTTTGTAATTGTAATTCAGCTAGAGTTGTTTACTTGGCATATTATGATTTTTGCCAACAATTTTATGATGGCAAAAATGAGCGCACCTTAAGAAAACACATGTATGAACACTACTATGACATTAGGACATACAATGTAAACAATGCCCTTTAGAAACACAAGCTCTCATGCTCCAAAATAAGGCTTTTTTTTGTATTGGAGCAAGTTTGGCAAACTTTGCATGATAAGTCATGGGAGCAAAGATTAGAATATCTAGAAGTGGTATGACAGTTGAGATTGGCAACAAATGCACCTCGGGTTTAAATAAGATACTGTCACTTAACAGTGTTCTTAAGTTGTGACCAGCCAAGTTGTATTCTTTCCATACCCTGGCCATTTATCAATATTTTTATTCATTATTACCTTTCTTAAGCCTTGAATATGTGTGTGTGAATGAGAGGGAGGATAGATGAATGGTGAGGATGCAGGGAGTAGAGGTGGTGAAGGTGGATGAGTTTAAATACTTGGGATCAACAGTTCAGAGTAATGGTGAGTGTGGAAGAGAGGTGAAGAATAGAGTACAGGCAGGATGGAGTGGGTGGAGGAGTGTCAGGAGGGATTTGTGACAGATGAGTACCAGTAAGAGTGAAAGGGAAGGTCTACAAAAGGGTAGTGAGACTAGCTAATTTTATATGGGTTGGAGACACTGGCACTGACAAAAAGGCAGGAGTCAGAGCTGGACATGGCAGAGTTAAAGATGTTAAGATTTGCACTGTGTGTGACGAAGGTGGACAGGATTAGAAATAAGTATATTAGTGGGTCAGCCCAGGTTGGAAGGTTTGGAGACAAAGCCAGAGAGGCAAGATTACGTTGGTTTGGACATGTGCTGAGGAGGGATGCAGAGTATATTGGGGAAAAGATGCTAAAGATGAAGCTGCCAGGTAACAGGAAAAGAGGAAGGCCTAAGATAAGGTTTATGGATGTGGCGAGACAGGACATGCAGGTAATTGGTGTGACAGAGCAAGATGCAGAGGACAGGAAAAAATGGAAACAGGTGATCCGCTGTGGCAACCCCTAATGGGAGCAGCTGAAAGAAGATCTTTCTTAAGCCTTGACTTTGATGCAGTAATTCATTTTTATAGCTATTTTCTAGTGGTTTATGTGATAAAAGGGCATGCTGTAGTTAGGGCCGTATTATATTTATTATTTTTCAAGTTAATTTCAAATGTTTTATTAGTTTGTTTAGCTAATTTATGTATTTTGTGAGTGATTTGTTTATAGTCACATTTTTGCAAATCTATGGTTTAAATATTGCAGTTCATATGGTCTGTTATATCTTCTGATGAACTATTTTTCTTCAGTGTGTGTGGCTCCTTGTGACAACATTTCAGACCGCCTTCAGCTCTTTTGGTTCTCCAGTGCTTGAACATAACCCAGTAGATGCTGTAAAATGAATAATAGCTGAACAGATCCTGACTGGTATTGCAAAAGCAATAAATACATTTTGTCACAGATTAAAGCAAAGGCCTGTCAAAATTTACAGAATGCAAAATTAATTGACTGTCATAGCATTTACTCATGATGTCAGCTTCATATGAAACCAAACTAGGATTAACAGAGTACCACATCCAGCAGCCAGTGACAGTTTAACATATTTTTTCATTTATTCACAAGGTTAACATATTTTTTTCATTTTTATTTACAAGGTTGGATGATTATTAAACATTCTAACCTTGTTGCAGGTTCAAATCCATAAATGCTTTGTTCTGTGATACCATACTGTGCAGATGAGTTGTGTAACATGGCCCTTCTAACTAGAAGAGTTTTGAAGAGAGAAGCACAATATAGAACACAGTATATAGTGTTGCTTTGCTACAGTGTGTAATATCAAAGCATAGTTACACTTTGTGCTTAGCAAGAAGGTGATGTAGTGCTCGAGTGCAGATAAATAAATAAAATTCTAAGCTGGTGGTACACATCTAAGTGAGCAACAGATCCTCTGTCTTGAATTTTGCTCCTGCAAAGAAAAATGGAGATTATTGTATTAGTTTAAATGGATATGTGACACTACGTTTGAGAATGTGAGTTCTTCGAGAGAGACAGTTGTTTATAAATATTAAATACGTTTTTAAAATGTAAAGATCTGTAACTAGGGATTACATGAATGGAGATGCTGTCCAACACGCACACAAATCATCAATAGATAAATGAGCTGCTAAACCTACCACTTTAAAAAGAGGATGTATAAACATGTTAACCACAAAATTTAAGTCCCATGTATGACAAGTATCCTTCAAAAGCATTGGAAAATGAAGACCCCATTTAATGAATTGGTTCATCAGTTGGATGGCGCAGTGGTTGCATTATCACCTCACAGCAAGATGTTCTCCAGTTCGATTCTCGGCTGGGGTGCCTTCTGTGCAGAATCTGCACGTCCTCCCTGCATTCATGTGGATGTTCTCCAAGTGCTCCACTTTCCTCCCACATTACAAAAACATGCATCTGGAACATTTCTCTCCAGGCCTCCACTGAAAATTGGCTTCATTCTAAGTTGGACTTTCCCAGTAAACAAATGTTAAATAAATAAAATAAATCAGTCAAGAAGGGATAGAAACATTCACTATTGTCTGTAAAATCACTGAAATCTGAGACAATGGTGTCTGAGGTACTAAGATTACCACAAGGATAACCAAATGAGGTGGCAAAGGATATCTTTCCACATGTATGGAGAACCTCTTCCACTACAAAATGCTGCTGATGACTTAAAGCCTTCCTGGTTGTTTCAACTATCATACAAGCATTTGCTGGAAGGTGACATCAAAGGACCTATATGATAATCCTGACCATGAAATAGAGAAGGTTGTAATTTGAAACGCAAAGGGAAAGATTTCAGCACTGGCCCTTCTAGGGCCACTAAGGAAGAGTATTGGTTTTCCTCCATCAAGTCAGACAATGAAGTGCAGAATCAGAAGACATTAAAGAAGGAATATAAGAATCTTGTCGGTCATAAGACAGCAAAGAAATACTTCCACCAACTACGCTCCACCTTGTTGAACATATAACACTGTCCCTTATTCCTGGAAGACCTCTAACCAGACAGGAGACTCTCATACTTAGTTCAAAGTGAGAGCTGTAGCAGATGGAGTTCACAGATTCATTCACTGCACCTGGGATATGAACAGCTGTCAGAGCAATGCCTCATTGCCAAATCCACATCACCTCCCTCCGTGATTGTATGATCAATTGTTCCCATGTTTTTTCATGTGCCACAATACAAAGCTTTTACACCTCTGGAACATGATGTGCTTTTATTTCCACTCCCATCCCAAAGATGATTTATGTTATATCTCTCCCTGTCCCAAGTCGCTTCACAAATGTAAAAAAAAAAAGGAGAGGATCTCAGGAAAGTTCTACAGACTGCCAGTAAAGTATCCCTCATCAATACCTGTGACATGTTGTTATGCAAGAAGTAAAAAGCTTGCATTAGTACTAATGGAAATAATCCATAATCCATCACACTAAAGCTCAATATCAAGGGTCTGGGGTCCAACACAGAGGAAAAGTCCAAGAGTATGTGACAGCTTTGTAGCCAGTAGCACCTTATAGTCAAGACAAGCATTTGCTTGTGAAAGGAACCACAAATTTTAATTATTTTTCAATTTCTGCTCATAGCTGCTCCTTACAAGGAAACCTAGTGGCCAGAGAGCATGGTTGCTCAGTTGTAAAGATCTCTGCCTAACAGCTCCAGTATTCAGTCCTGACCTCTGGTCATTGCCTGAGTGGACTTTGCATGTTCTCCTTATGCTTCTATAGGGTTTCTTGGGGTACTGCAGTTTTCTCCCGCATTCTCAAAATATGCTGCTTGACTGCATCAGGCTATCCATATATATTGTTGCAGTCACTAAATAATAATGTACATTTGAGTTTTAGATGTGAAATCCTTCAGAAAATGCATGTTAAAACAAACCCTGTTACTCTAGCAACTTTCTAAGTTTATAAGAGTAATATTTAAAATATGTCCCTACTTTTGGGCCTTTGTCCCCCCATTTTATTGGGCTCTGTCCAGATTTCTTGCCCTAAGAAGTTGAGATGTATGATTAGGACTGCTCAGTAATCTCAGCTTTCCAAGACTACTAAACACCTCTCCCTTGTATCAAAATACAGCATAGTGTTCTCCCTCTTCAGATCTGTGGTTAGCAGTGCTAAAGACAAGTGAGAACTTCATGACCAAGTTAGGGGAATGTAGTAAGTGGTGGAAGTGTTACAATGCATGGACTGACATGTATAGATCTATTCTACAATAAGTATGTAACTTTCACATATAAATATGTGTCCACCCTGTGTAGCTCATGAGATAGAGTCCAAGTTATTCCTTGTGGGTGGACCTTAGGAGAACATACCCTTGGATAACAGTGACCCAAGTGGATTTGGAAATAAGAAAATAATTGTTATGCAAAGGTTCTTAGGGAAGACAATGTTGCCATTGTAAAAATACTATCAAGGGCTATGCTTTTTTAGGGGAAAAGGGCAACTGAGGTAGCTATGGCTTTAGTGCAGGGAACCATAGCAACTTGTGGCAATGGCTTGATATGTTTATTACATTAAATGTTTAGTCAAATGACTGTCCAGCAAGGTTAAGCTTGGAAATTGTGTGGCCAAGTAATTTAGATAAAAATGAAACAAAAAGGTGGGTATCTTTACATATGGTCTTCGTTTTGTCCACATATTAATTCCAGTTGGTAATGAATATAGCAAGTACTACCCATGGATATAATTTGCTAAAAGAATACATGGAGCTGTATGTACTGGCTTAAATTTAACAAAAATGCAAGTTTAGACAAAAAAGTAGGACTACTTCAAGAGATGTTCTGCCTTCGTGGAAAAAATACAGATAATGTGCTTCAGAAACGGAATAAAGTTACAAACCTCTTGCTGAAAAAAAAGCAATAAAAACAGCATCTTCCAGGTAATTTTAACTTTGTGGTACTAGCAAACTCAGAGGGAGCTGGAGACTTTTTTCTAGAACACAGTACCAGTTAAAAGGGGGTACTGCATCTTGTAGCAGAGGTCTCAACAAGAAGTTGCAAACTTTAAAAGAAACTAAGGAACTGTGATCTTGGCAGTGATGAAAGTAAAAAGAAAATGGTAGCCAAATCTACTTTAATGGAATAATAACTTCATTCAGCCTCAAAACTATAAACCAGATACTATAGTACTGTGGTAATATCAGAAAAAATGGTTATAGGCCACTGGAATTAGCTCACACTAAGAAATGGACACATATTTCTTTGTGTTTCATGTTCTGAACTTTTGTAGTCTGTACTATAACCACTGTACACCCCCTCCAAAAAAAATGGATTATTAGCATCTACTTAGAGAAGCCAAGTGGCAAGTCCCAGGATGTAAATGACTGGGTAAGACCTATCCACTGAGTAGGACAGAAGTGTTCTCATGGATTTCAAGAATAAACTCTTTCCCAACAGACGAGGCAGATGAAGGGGAAGCCAGATCTGCTGGGACCAGTGCGGAATGGAGAACAGCAACAGTTATTCCCCTCCACAAAGGTAGCCTAGCAACAGACCCGGAGATTACAGACCCATACGTTCAGCCTCATCTGTAAGGTGATGGAATGTATCATTATGGACCTCATAAATAAAGACATAGGTGACCGCCAAATCCTGGATCCTACCCAATTCAACTTTGTGAAGGGCAGATCCTGTCTGTTAAATCTGGTGGATTTATTTGAAAATGTGACCAAGGCCAATGACAAGGGCAAATCTGCGCACACTGCATACCTCAACCTGGCAAAGGCTTTTGACACAATCCCACATTCAGGCATTAGCAATAAACATAGCAAACTAAATGTAAATCCCTTCATTGTAAGATGGGTTGCCAACTGGCTCACAAACCAGACACATACTATCAAAGTGGGTGATTCCACATCAACCAGCAGACCTGTTACTAGTGGGGTGCCACAAGGGGTCAGTACTTAACTCCCTACACTTCTTAGAATTTCAGGTTAAAACTATGGGGTTGTAGCCGACCAAAATTGCAGACAACTGCAAACTAGGCGCAATCATTGAATCCTCAAATTATGTCAGTATACTGCAAGAGAGTCTCGCAGACCACCGACTGGTGTATTAATCATGGTCTCAAACTGAATGCAAAGAAAAGTATCATCATTCCCTTCGGCAAAAACAATCTCCCCTCACAATATCAAATCAACAACAATACCCTAAGTGCCCACAAAGTGGTAAGGGACCTGGGATCACAAGTTAACTGCGACCTTAACTTTGACCACCATATGTCTACTATGGTAAGGAAAGCTTTCTATGTAGCACACTTGATTAGTAAAGGCATCGCCTCGGGAGCAAAAGTTATAATCCCCCTATAACATTTATCTGGTCCATAACTTGAGTAGAACGCCCAGTTTGGCATGTACTGTACTAAGCATCTGAAGCAATTAGAGAGACCTCCGAGGTTTCTAACAAAGATCAAGGGGCTCTAACATGTGCATTACACAGACTGACTAAAGTCCCTGTCACTATAATCCATATAGCAGACTTGTTAGGGGAAACTTATACCTGGCCTACAGAGCAATCCAAGTCCCAAACCTAATGAACTTGCTGCATGTCCGTAAACCAATTGGGACTAGGGCTACCCATTCCAGGGACCTAAATATAGCCTGTGACTTAAATAGGACATGCTGGAGGGATACATTTATTTCCCAGTGACTGCTGCATCTTTGGAAAAGGCTAACAATTCATGTAAAACAGAGCACCTGTACGACGCTGTTCAAGATGAACCTGGATGAGTGGATGGGGAACCGTAAATGCTTACCGGGAATAGAACCCACAACCCTTCTGGACATAGGCAGTCATCACTAAATGCAATCTTGGGTATTGACTAGCATTTTTATGGTATTACACTGGGATGAAACAGCTAGGCTTAAAATGACCTCTGGGTTGATAGCCTAGTAATGTCCCAAGGATGACTTTGACTTTGCAAAATATGACTTCTGGATGAGCCTCATAATCAGAGGAAACGGAAAAAAAATCCATTTGGGGGTTTCTGTAGTAACAGAGTGAGGTAGATGCCTGTAGTGTTAGTAAATGAGGTGTACAGATTACAGTATGACTCCTCCTATTTTACAAAGATCTTCCTTGCTGGTAAGGTGCTGAGGGGCCACTCACGGGATAACAGCATGAACCTCCTGAACTTGTCTACCAGGGAAATGGACTCCACAAAGATATGGACAAGAACACAAGTTGATGGACATCACCCTTTCCCATATTTTCCTAACTTCTTGGCATAGTAAGGAGGCTCCTGCCACCTCTGGGTTTTTGCCATGCTATAACAACTGCTACTTTATCTACCTGTATGGTTAGAATGAGTTCTGAAAGTCTAAAGAGGCAGTAGGACTGCTCTCATCTCTAGCATGTTGAAGTGAAGGAAAAGTTCTTATGATTTCCAGACACCTTGACTGCCTCTTCACTGAAATGTACCCCACTTCAGGCTGACGTTCTGCACTCAGATGCCTCTCTTAAATGCCAGAAGTCTAAATAATATGATCTTGAGGCACTCCTGCATTTGGAAAACATCCACGTTTGCATAGTTGCTAAACATTCTCTTAAATGTAAAGACAAAATTCCCCCTGTACCCAAGTATTGTGCTTTTCATGCCTTCAGACCCAATGGTAACTGTAGTGGAGTCCCCATATTTGTCATGGAATATACTACCTCCAAGGCAGATCCCTAGGGACTCACAAACCAAACTCACTGAGCTCCACATAAGATTAATTATCAACTACTAGCTTGTTACAGAACACATTCTTTGTCCTTTAACAGTCACGTAAGATTCCTTAGTGTTCTAAATCACTTCCCTGGTAGCAAGGCTCCATTATTTTTATTGACTTTAACTACCCTTCAAGAAATTGGGGCACCTATTCCTCCAATTTAGGATATGCCCAAAGCTTTGTAGACTTAACAAAAACTCCATTGAGTAGATAGTAAACAAAGTACATACCATTCCTAACTTAATTCTTAAAAAATATGGCAGCCTCTTTGCACCACTTCTCTGGTATCTCCTTCCACAGTGAAGTCTAACCACAAACTTGTGACCCTCTCCTTTAATACCCCAAAAGCACTTCTGCAAACCACACTGAATGTAAGTACTATAAACATGCTGACCCCAGGCTACTCATTTATGAATGCACCACACATGACCATAATTAGCAAAATCAAGTATCATGGGAAATTCATAATCCACCACCATAATCAAAACACTACAACAAAACAAAGTAGCTCCTTAAACTGTACAACATAGCCAAGACCCATCTTCACAAGGAAGATATCAAAGGTATTAAAAAGACGCTAAAGAACACTATCAGGTCTACTAAAGAACCAATTAACATAGGCTGGACTTTGAAATCAAAGATAATTATTTAGGTCCTTCTTTAGAAATGCTAGAAAGCTAAGAAAATACTGTTTATTTATTTGAACTTATTCATAATGATGCCCCATGAGACTTCTATCTAAAGCCCTGAAATACCCCAAATCTGATCATTTGCTGAAAGTACTAACCAACACCAAAAATACCTTCTCTAAGGGACCTGATAATATATGCAATTGTTTAATTAAGACCATTTTGCAAGCCCTTGAAGACCCTCTCTTTAAACTGCTTAACTTAAGTGGAGCTGCTGGTTTCATCCATGATGAGCAGCACACTACAGTGGTGATGCACCTTCATAGAAGTGGGCTTACAACTGACACAGATAATACATCTACCAGTCTTACAAGACTTGCTTGCAAAGCCATGGTATATATTATAGCTGACCTTATAAACTGTATAGAAAGACCAGTTGGCATAATGGTTAAGGTCTTCACCTCCCATGTACAAGGTACAAAGTTTGATCCTTTCCTCTGGCCAATGTCTGCCCGGAGTTTACATGTTCTCCTTGAGTCTCTGTAAAGTTCCTCCCACCTCCAAAAAATATGCAGTGTGCTTCCATCTCAAACTCACCAAAAAATAAAGCTGTGGGTAGCAGCACAGACTCTACATGGTGTCCTATAGAGGAAGGATTGTATAGATCAACGTCTTTGGGTATCTACTGTGGTACACAGTATCCTCAAGATAGGAGATCACAAACTGCGTGCCGTGACAGGGCTAGCCACTATATGGCTCTAAGTGATTATGTCATGTTGACTAATTTTACCAAATGGGCATGGGTGTTTGTCAGTGATAAATGGGTTGAGGACCCGGCCTACTCTGACCTATGCCAGGTTAATTTAGAAACAGAGATTGTTTACCATGACATTTGCAAAAGGAGATTGTCCGCAGATGGAACTCTTGAAAGTTGGATTTTTTAATGTCCATCTTGCTGAACATCTCTGTGTCAAAAGTTCATATCCATTTGCTGATATGAACTCAAAGTACTGTCAGATATTGCGGAACAGTGCAGTTTGGGAAATTCATCCCTTTCCTCACTGTAGTGTAATCTCGGAGTTGGAATATATAGTTAGCAGGGGTGTGGGAGGTGCAGCCCCCCACAGAGGGGTGCAGGGTGGCTTGCCCATCTGCAAAAACGTGATGTTAGGTGTAGGAGTTGCGTTTCAAGCCTTTTACACAGACATCACATGATGTGTTTGATTTTAATGCCAAATCAGCTGAATTCATTCAGCTGATTCGACATTCTGATTTGCAGTATTTTTTTTTTTTCATGGTTGTGGTTGTGTATTTTAGTCGGAAATTATTTTGTTCGTCGATATTATGATAGTAAACCAACAAAGACCCTTGCTAATGGTGGGAAGGATGTATGTGCCCCCACTGGCCAATGTATGCCTGCCATAAAGCCCAGTCTAAAGTCAAAAAGCTACTGGCTGGCCGGTGTCCAGTTGCCCAGTGTAGTTACTTAAGATAGTTCTTTTGAGTGAAAGCTCGATATAAAACCAGTCAACCTACCAAACATGAACTAAGGATTTCTACACCCAGTGTAGGTTGATTGACATGATGGATCTTGAAAGTGGTTGACATGATGGCACTGAGAAGGTTGGATATCCTATGTATCCAGTGCAGCAAAGCTACTTGGCTTGGGATCCAGAGTTTACTCAGGAGGAGGACACATAAGAAGTGGTGTGGAAATTGTGGTGAGAGAGAGGCTCCTCCTTTTTAATATCTACAAGACTTTTGGGTTTCTATAACCATGATGGGAATGGACCCCATTCCTAATTCAAAGTATGATTAAAGTTCATGAAATTAATATTGTTTCAATCGTTTCAGTCTTTGGTGTTAGCCAAAATTGTTCTTCACAGCATTCACAATGTGCCCAGAACTGACTCCTGAAATTCATACGGCATTACATGTATCTAACATCTAAATATGACTGTAAATTCTTTTTTTATAAGACCCATTGATCCTACTACTATTGGAACTGTCTTGTTATGCTTCTACATTTCCCTTGTTTCTGCTAGAAAATCCTGGTATTATACAACTTTGTGCCTCTTTGTACATAAGATACTTTAATCACTGGGTGTAGCAATTTCAATGATCAATGCTACTTTTATCTTCTTTTCCTGGACTACTATATCTGGTTTTCTAGCATCAATTTTTGAACTGTTGGTAATGGGTGATCCCATGAGACAAACTTCATCATTTTGTATAATGCTTTGTTGATTATGTTTTCAATGTTATAATGTTCACAAAATCCCCAATGCAACAGTCTTGCCACATTATTATGCTTTTCAGTATACAAGCCTTCTACCATTAGTGTATCATACCCAGCAACAAGATGTGCAACAGTTTCCAGTCCTGTTTTACAAAATCTGCATTTGTCTGTTTCTCCAACATGTTCAATGGATTTTGTAAACCAATATGTACATAGTCCACTATCCTGGGCTGCTAATATTATACTTTCATCTTTTGGTTTAAATTCACCCTTCCTTAACCATTCCTGAGTTAAATCCTGGTCAACATGAGGTTCCAGGAGTTTTCTATACTTGCAATTATATTTATGCATTTTCCACATTTCTTGCCTTCTCATATGATCCTTAACCTTGTATTTTTCTTTTGTTTTTGGCCCATTCAGTTCCTGCTGATTTTTACCTACTTCTGGTTTGATTTCCATTCCCACTTGATATCCATATGTTTTTGCTAAACTAAGCTGGGAAGTAATTTTAGACCTGTTCTCCACATGTTTTAAAAACTTTATTTATGTTTGGATCTTGTGAGGTCAGCAAATATGTATGCAGTCCTACGATTTCAGATCTACAGATGTAATCAATTTCGAGGCGGCCCATACCTCCTTCAGAACGGGGAATATAGAATACTGGTATACTCTGATTTTTACAAATCATTTGATAAGCACAAAGCATTTTTTTCACCCGAAAACTAAGTTAGAATAGGAAAAGCAAACTGTTTTATAGCTTGGACTTTTTATAGTATTCATTTTAGTCTTCTAAAGTATTCCTTACCAAGTTTTATTCACATTTGTTCATGTTTTGTTGTTGATGCTTCAATTCCCAAATATTTATACACTCCCTCTTGCTCAAGTTCTTTTATATCACATTCCTGTCTGTGACTGATATTTTCTTGGTGTGCAGCTTTCCAGCTTTAAAGTTTGCTTTTCCACATTTATCAAGACCAAATCATTTAAAAACATTTTGACTACTTGCAGTTGTGCTTTGTTCCTCATTTGATGAACTATATAGTTTTAAATCATCCATAAAGAGAAGATGAGAAGTCTTTAAACTTTGCTGTTTTCGTGAAGCCACTTTGTAACCATTACCTATTAGGTAGACAGCCTAATGGGCTAAGGGCAAGGCAAAAGAGCAGCACTGAGAGTCACTCTGTAATATCTCCCTTTGAATTTTTATCCCTGACATAATGATTTGTCCTTTATCATGGATTAGTTGCAAAGTAGTTTGCCACTGTTCCATGGTCACTGCAATGTAAATGACCAGTGTAGATTATATCTTATACATCTGTAAGTAAACCATTATCCGTGAAAGTGGAATGCTGTCAAATGCTTTTTTTTGTAGTCAATCCATGTCATACTTGGATTCTTCTCCTTTTTACAATTCTTCATTATGACTTTAACAAATGATCCTTTATTCCATATGCCTTTCTTTTGTCACCCTTTGGTCTATTGCCATGATTGAGTTTTCTTATAAATGACTATAAATTCTTCTGGTATCATTTCTAGTGTATAGTTTATACATCATTGGAAGGCAAGTTATTGGTCTATAGTTTTTAGGATATCTTGTAGGTTCACTTTTAAGGAGGAATATCATTTTTCCTGATGTTAACCAGGTTAGAGTCTGTTCAGGGTGCACATATAAATAGTTCTTAACTATAGCTAAATCTTCATATAAAGATGTTAATACTGTTTAGCCAGAAGTTAGGCACTGCATCTGGGCCTGTGTTTTTTTAATTAGGACTTATCTTATTTTTGCTTCGGTTTCTCTGGCCATTACTTCATCCCATTTCAATTCCTGTACATTTGAACTTCTTACTCTTTCTTTTACTACTTCTATCCATTCAGCATATTTATGTTCCACAGGATCTTCATAGATATTTCTCCAAAATGCATCTATTACTTTTTTTTTTGGCATTTCTATTCCATTTGTCTTGTTTGCCAATTCTCTATAAAACTTTTTTGGTAATTGATAAATTGCTTATTTTGTACTTTTACTTTATATTTATCTGCATATCTTCTAAGTTTTTCTGCCTGTGCTGATATCTTTAGTGTATTATTTGCAGTAGTGTGCAATGGATCCTGGACTGTTCTGATACTGTGTGTTGCTCTTATCACTGTGTGTTGCTCTTATCACATCTATCTTTCTGAGTATTTCTGTTCATCTGTTCCCTCTTCTGTACTCTTCTAAAAGCAATTTAGTTTTCTCTATTCAATACTTCCATGATGGCATTTGATTTCTCTGCTTCCTTTGCCTTACTGCACTGTGTTTTTGTGGTAAAACTTTATCTGTAATTAAATTAGCTGCACTGTAATATATCCTATTTACTTCTGTTATAGCACATGAATGTCTATAAACAGCCTTCATTACTGTGTTCATTTGTTTTAATCCACTTCTAACATTTTGGGTTTCTTTGATGGTGAGTAGTCTTTCATTTATCTTAGTATGTCTATCCATCTCTATTAAATCAAGCAATTCTTCCCATAGATCATTATCCTTTAAACATTATTTGTTCTCCATTTCCTGCAGGCATTCTAAAGAAAGTTCCAAAAAATCTTCCCGTGTCATCCATTGCTTTTTCATATGGGAACTTACTGGCCTATCACTCCAGAACACTGACTGCATCAGAGTTGCTACATTTTCCTGTTCTGTCCCTTGCTGTGCAACTCCAACTGAACTTTTGTATTGGTTTCCTACTTAAGGCTCCAAAGTTTTTTCAAATAGTGACTGATCAGATAATTCCCACTCCACTGGTTTCACCATAATTTGGGATTCATTATTCTATCATGCTTCGATGATATCAGGGTTAGATTTTCTACACTAAATCCTTTACTTGGTGGGTAATCCATAACTTTAGTTTCTATTTCTTTAACTTCTCCATTAATAATCCTCTTTTCTACTTCCCCATTTGTTTTCTTATTTTTTAATTTTGTATTGATTCATTTTGCTTTCTCCTTTGCATAAATATTGCACCATATTAAAATCTGTTTTTCTTTCCCATGTCCATATTTCTTCTTCAGATATCTTCCACTCCTCATGATTCTTCTTACTTGGGGGGGACTCATTGTCCCACCATACTGTGACATAACCAGTGTTGGAGACTACACTAAATCCTTCACTTTACAGGTATTCCATAACTTCAGCTTATATATATATTTTAACTTCTGCTTTACTAATATTCCATTATATGTTCCCCCTTTGTGATCTTATTTTTTGTATTGTGAAATTTTCCATATCTGGATGCTTTTGCCTGTATTTCTCGGACCAGCTTTGGAGCGTTTTTTTTTTTTTTGTATTAATTAATTTGTCTTTCTCCTTTGCATAAATATTGCACCATATCAGATCTCTCTTTAACATGTCCATATTTCTTTTTTATAACTTTAAAAATCTGTAGATTTTGTTCTTTATATTTTTGAACTTCCTCAGTAACTTTTTCCAGACAGACCAAGGTTTCTTTGGTTTATATAATGGTTTTCATGAATATGCTGTATTCATGAACACAATTTTGTATTTGAAGCTTTTGACAGTTTTTTTCTTGTGCAAGTGTTTTTCTTTCCTCTAGTTTCTCTCTCAATCCTTTTGTACATCTTCTGTCTGGAAATTCTGGGATTCTTGCATAATAGTAACAGTACATATCTTCTTTCTTATCCTCAGTAGTCCACTCTATCATCTTTATGGCTCTTTTATGGTCTTGTCAGTTTTTGTGATTTTTATGGACTACTACTACTACCTTATACAACAGGAAGGCATCACCCCCTGGGCCTGGCCTAACACCATTGTAGGAATCTTTCTGTGTCTTGAGGATTATACATGGTCATTTTTCCAGTCCTGGAACCAGAGCACCTACCAGGATTAGGTACTTTTTTATCCTGGGACTTGTGCACCCAGCTAGCTTTTTTATTTTTTAACCTACTTCTGTCCATGTTATATGCTATATAAAATACAGTCTATATATCAGTAATGTCTTGGAGAGATTTTGTAAAACCAGCGTCCATCCCATGAAGGTATTCACCAAGAGATGAGGATGAATTCAGTTATAGCAATACTACTCTCCTTTGTTGGCTGATTTTATCATCTCTCCATTCGGGCTTTTAGAGAGGCTCCAGAACACTGTGAGGGATCATAGGTTCATAGGTGTGTACTAGGCTAATGGCCCTGGGGCCTTTACAAGCCTAGCCATAGGAGTACCCTGGCATAGTGCCACCCAACCTTAGTTCCCAGTGCTTCTGTCAAGTAGAGCCACTGGTGTTATCCCCGGGGTGAATTTTCTGTTTCCCATCCACTCATCAAGATTTCTCTTGAAGAGGGTCAGCGGGGTGCTCTGCTTGACACATATGTGAAGTCTGTTCCATAGCATGGGCAGTCTCTGGGTTATGAACCTGTCCCTCCAGCATGTTCTGTTAATTGTGGTAATGAGGTTGAGGTCTCTGGTGTGTGTGGTGTGGAGGGATTGTGATTTCTTTAGATGTAGCATTTCTAAAAGAGCTGGGTCAGACATGGCTTTGTAATCCAAGGAGAGATTGCCTCTAAGTAGGCAATATGAGACAGAGAATAGTTGGAGCTTTTTGAGTCTGCCCATATAGGACAAGTGTTTAAGGCCTAGGATCCTCTTTGTGAGGTACTTTTGCGGCCTCTCCAGTTGTTGCAGTGAGGTACATGCCAAATGGGGCATTGTACTTGATGATTGGTCTAATGAGGGATGAGTAGAGGGAGACAATGACCTCTTTCTTCCTGGATGCAAAACCCTTAGTAATGAGATGTGCCACATAGGACTTTCTGACCACAGTGGCAATGTGGTGATCAAAAGAGAGGTTGCTGTCAACCTGTGTTCCCAGATCTCTTAACGTCATCTGTGCTCAGTGGACTACCATCAATGTGGTAATTCATGAGAACCGGGATTTTCCCAAAGGGGATGACGGCATTTTTTGGCATTGAGCTTAAGGCCATGGTTCTGACACCAGTCGTTGGTCACAGTGAGGCCATTCTGTAGGATGCCAAAATCACTTAGGGAGTTAATAATAGATCCCAACTTGAATCATCTGCGAACTTTGTCAGCTAGAGTCCCTGTGTGTTGGCCTGGACTTCAGAGAAGTAGATACCAAACATAAGAGGACCCAGGACCAAACCCTGTGGGACTCCACTCGTGACTAATCAGCAGTCTGACATGGAGTCAGCTACTTTCACACTGTGGGTTCTGTGAGCCAGTATGCAACCCAAGTGATACAGGGGTTGATGCCAAGTTTAGTGAGTTTTTCTATGATTCCTGAGTGGGGAATGGTATCAAGCTTTGGCCAGATCAAGGTAGGCTGTATGAACCACCTTGCCTTCATCCACAGCTCTGGTGACGGGCTCAAAGAAGTCAACCAAATTGAACAGGCATGATCTACTTTTCACAAAACCAAACTGTGTGGGATCCAGAGTTTGGAGATTCCCTATATCCTTGTTTATTAGGTCCATGATGATGCATTCCATAGCTTTGCAGATCAGACTCGTCAGGCTAATGGGGTGATAGTTCCCAGGGTCTGTAGTCACTCCTCCTTTGTGGAGAGGGATAACAGTAGCAGTGCACCATTCGGCAGGGACAAAGCCTGAGGTGAAGCTGTGACTGAACAGAG
Source organism: Protopterus annectens (assembly GCF_019279795.1). Classification (NCBI taxonomy): domain Eukaryota; kingdom Metazoa; phylum Chordata; order Ceratodontiformes; family Protopteridae; genus Protopterus; species Protopterus annectens. The sequence continues at coordinate 1,586,532,995 of NC_056737.1, forward strand.
CACACAGGTGAGGTGGCAGTTCACTCCGTAGTTCATGTAGAACACAATCAGGGATATTTTCCGTTCCTATAGAAGCTGTATTCTTGGCTTTGGACAGTGCTGTTTTAACCTGTGCAGCAGTAATACTGGGTGCCTGGCAATCTACTGGTATTGTGATCGGTCCCCTTTGGAGAGGAGAGGGGGGGGTAAAGTTGGCACTGAATCTGTCAGCCAGTATACTGGCAATATCTGTTGGCTCGGTATAGGAGGTATCATTGTGCAATAGCTCAGAGCAAATCCGCGTATTGCCGTGGAGATTCTTTACATAACTATAAAAGGCCTTGTGGTTGTCTTTACTATCTGCTGCAATTCTGTTTTCATACCTAGCTTTAGAGGATTTGATGAGGGATCTCAACTTTTTTTGAGGCAGATCAGGGATTTTTTCATGTCTTTATTCTGCATCAGTTTCCTCCTCCTGTTGTAGAGTTTGTTTATGGCAGGGGACCACCAGATTGGCTTCCTTTTTTGGAGGAGTGTCTTGGTTCTATTGGGTATGGTGAGAGCCATGCATTTGTGTATGTGTTCGTACAGTGCATTGGTGTATGATTCTCCAGTCACTTAACTATTTTCCATTTGCATAGGTGCAATGAAGTTAGCCACCTCTGTTTTTGGGATCCCAAAGTTAGCTTTGGAGAAGTTTTTCATGGTGGTTACCTTCGCTGGGGAGTGGGAGGGATGTGGAGTTCCAAGGTGATTAGTTTGTGGTCAGATCTAACCAGGGAGGAGATGACTATTGGTGTAGAGCAACGGTCACCCATGTTAGTAATGACCAGGTCAAGGATGTTGCTATCTCTAGCAGGGGTAAGAATGAGCTGGTCCAGGGCACTGGAATTAATGAACTCCAGGAAACGTTGGGCAAGTGCATTGGTACATGAGTAGTTTAGCCAGTTAATGGAGCGGTAGTTGAAGTCACCTAGCAAGAGAGTGTTAAGTTGGACCCTAATATTTTCCAGAGTGCTTAGGAACGTGGAGTGTGAGTCTTGGGACTTGGTTGAGGACCTATAAGAGGCTACAACCTGAATCGCTGTCTTACCCAGTGTTAGCCACACCTGAAGCATCTCTGATGCGTTATGTTGGGCTACCAGTCTGGAGATGTGTGCATCCTTTATGAATATGGAGACACCCCCGCCTTTGGAGCTTCAGTCTAAGTTCTGGGGCTGAAAGGTGTGGAATGGGTTATAGCCTGGTAGTGCAGGGGTGCTTTCTGTTGCCTTGAACCAGGTCTCTGTTACAGCACAAATGTCAATGTTCTCCATTTTAAGGAGTGCTTCGAGTGAGTGCATTTTGAGATTGAGACTTCTTGCGTTGAGCAACATGACCTCAGACTGAATTTGTTTTTAGCTGTTATGGTGGTAATTTGGTCTTTGGAACACCGCCTAAAAAAGGCACTACAGGGGTGGCAAAGAGCCTTGACCAGTATGCGGAAGCCCAGGGGTGACAGATGCAGGCCATCTCTGGCAAAGCATCAGGGTCTGTCAATCATGTCATCCCAGGCAGACAGATACTGGATTCCCTTAGAATGACACCAGAAACTTAACCAATTGTTGAAATCAATAATTTTCTGCTTGTACTGTAGTATCATTCTGGGTGATGGTAGGATGCTGCTCAGGGCTAGGGTCATACCCACCTGGGCTACATAATCCGAGAGCTCCTCCATGTCTCTTTTCTTGTACTTCTCAACTGCCCAGATTTTTCCCTCATATTTTGGTCTGTTCCTAATAAAATTTGTGGTTTTCTGGATTTTTGTGGCAAATCAGTGAGGGTTGCATTTACTAAATAATAACAAATATTTGAGTTTCAGGCTTCATATCCTTCAGAAAATGCATGGTAACACAAGATATTTTATTCTAGCAACTTTCTAAGTTTACAAGAGAAATATTTCAAAATTGTCCCTATTTTGGGGGCTTTGTCCAGATTTTTTTTGGTAAAAGGTTGAAAAGTATGTGAGGGATGCCATCGGAATTAGTGATGGACTCATGGCAGTCAGACTCTAGCTTAATGATAGGGCAATATTCATAATCTCAGCCTATTTTCCACAGCAAGGTTGGAATAAGTGATGAGAGGAGTGCATTCAGACAGCGCTTGCAGGACCTACTGAATAAAGTGGACAACATGAGTTGGTATTGATAATGGCAGACTTGAATGCGCATATTGGGAGAGATGGAACAGAATGAAAAATGCCTGGGTCAGCATGGGTGGGCAATAGAAATAAAGGAGGACAGGCCACTCTAGACTTCTGTCTGGAAAATGGCTTGATAGTAGTCAACACACAGTTCAGAAAGAGATGGTCACAAGATCGCATACAATAGTGGCCAACATACAAACTCGGGTAGATTTCCTCCTATAAGTTGAGGGTATTGGGGTAGAATCAGTGAATGCAAAATCATCCCAGTGAAACAGTTGGGCCACAGTGTAAACTACTGGTTTCAACAAGCAGTGGTCATATAAGGTCAACAGTCCAGGCTGAAGAACTGGAAGCTGACTGGAGAGAAAGCACAGCAGTTCAAGGAATTACTCAGGGTTCTTTAACACCCCAAGAAGCAGTAGAGGAAATAGGTGGAGATGAAGAATGGTAGTGCCTCAAAATAGCATGTGTGAGGACTACAGAACAGATATGTGGCCTAGCCAGGTTTTAAAATAAGGTACACAAGTAAAGCTGGTGACGGTACTCAGAAGTCAAAAGAAATAAGATTTGCATGAAAAAGTGGGAGACAGAAAAGATGGATCAAGTTAGAAAGGAATACTGGTTGATTAAGAAATGAGTTGCATCAGCAAATAATTGGGCATCAGAGGTACTCAACCATCTTCTGGAAAGTGACTGAATAGGTGGCACAAAAACTACATCAGGTTGCAAGGCAAAGAAAGAACAATAAAGAAGATAGAAAAGCATCATAAGGGATTGCCAGCAACAATTTGCTCACCGGTTCACAAGACATCAAAAGCAGATGGAAGAAGTACTTCAAGCAACTTCTGAATGAACAAAACCCCACAGAAGCTGTACTGCGCCCCAGAGAGCCTCCGATGAGAGAAGAGGAGGAGCCCACCTTAGAATACGCAAAAACAGCACTTAGGAAAATGAAGTCAGGGAAAGCAGCAGGCACAAATGAGGTCACAGCAGATATGATAAAGATTCTGAGTGAGATAGGGGAGAAATAGCACATCTCAGATGACTGGAGAATAGGCATACTATTGCCAGTGTTCAACAACAAAGAGGACATTCACAACTGTGGACGGTACAGAGGTATCAGACTATCACATTGCATGAAAGGACTGGAGAGGCTGACTGATAAATGAATATGCAGAGTACTAGGAAGTAAGATGGGAGATGAGCAGTTCAGATTCAGATTGGGATGCAGCATAACTGATCCAATGTTTGCAATGAAACAGATAGTTGAGAATAAGCGAGAATTGAGGAAAGTGTTCAGCTTGGTATTCCTATACCTGGAGAAAGCATATATGGTCTCAAGAAAGCTGATTTGTGCAATCCTGCAGTGGTTCTAAGTCCTAGAAACATTGTTAGAATAAGTGTAAGCTATGTACAAGGACCGAATGACTCAAGTACATATAATGTTTGGTCTTACTGAGCAGTACGCAGTGGAAGTGGGTATGCACCAGGGTTCAGCTCTGAGCTCACTGCTGTGCAGATGATGTGGCATCACAGGCGGACTCTGAGCAAGAACTTCAGCAAAGGATAGGGGAATGGAATGCAACACTGAAGGCACATAGGGTGTTAAGTGAGTACAGATAAGACCGTGGTAATGGCAGTAAATGGGGGAAATCAGACACAGCTGAGAATTGAGATAGAAGGGAAGATAATAAAACAGGTTACTAGTTTTACCTAATCTGGTAGGGATGACTGAGGAGAAAAGAAGTCTGAATGAAGAGGCCAAAGCTAGAACCAGAGGGGCTGTAGCCAACTGGCATAGAGTGTCAAGTGCAGTGTATGACTGTAAGAATGTTAAAGAAGATGAAAAGTAAATTGCATAAAACAGTGGTGCAACCAGTCCTACTGTACAGTACAGAAAACGGGGCAGTAAAGATAGAGCAGTTGAGGAAGCTAGATGTAATGGAAATTAAGTGCCTGAGATAGCTGGTAGGATGCACACTGTTGGACAGATGAAGAAATGAGGACATAAGAGCAGAAGCCAAAGTTGCTCTATTTGCAGAAAGATCAAAGAGAAGAGATTACAGTGGTTCGGGCATATATGATGAAAAGTGAGACAAGCTAGTGAAGATTTGGGACAGACAGGAAGAAGACAAGCACACAAGGACATCCAGAAAAGAGGTGGATGGATTGTATGAGATCTGCGACAGTCAGGCATGAGTGTTCAATAAGACAGGAGAGTGGCATTGAATCGAAAGAAATGATGACAGATGCCACAACACCCCAAATCCCGTGTAGAAAATAGGAAAAAAGGGGTTGATGATAATGACGAATGTACATCAAGACTCTATTAGATTTCACCCACAACAATCTGGAACTGTGAAGGATAGATCCTGTTTACTTAATCTGGTAAAAGTCTTTGAAAGGGTTACAAGAGATTACAGACCATAGCCATGCAGTATTCACACCATATTTTGAATAGGTCAAGGCTTTCAGCTCCACTCTTGCTACTGGCATCATACAGAAGCTACATGCTTTAAAAATAAACCCACATGTAGTAAAATAGATAGCAAACTGGGTGAAAGACAAAACCCACACTGTACTAGTTGCAGATACCTCAAAGTGACCAGTGGTATCCCATCAGGGCTGAGTGCTGGAACATCCCCTTTTTGGCTTTTACTTCTCAGATCTCCAAGCAGATAGCAGAGACTTCTGGCTAACAAGAGTTTGCAGAGGACTGCAAAAAACTGGAGTATGTTGATTGTTGTTAAGTCATCCTCTGACACTCAAACCATCCAAAATAAACTCTCCCTAGTAAACCTTTGGTGTACTAAAACTGTTCTCAAGTTAAATGGTAAAACAGTATAGTACCCATCACTTTTGGTAGACAATCCCTCCCCACATCATACAGTTTACACAAAATACCATTACAAAACCAAAATCTAGTTAGGGATCTAGGAAAGCTGGTTGCTAATTGCCTCTGTTTTGACCATGATGTGATAGTGGCTTAGCATCACCACTTGCCGAAGGAATATAATGAAGGTTTAAAGAGGTAATTCCTCCTCCTTATATTCAGCATTGATTAGACCAGTTATCCAGTACAGTGCTCCCATCAGGATGTATCTCACTAAGTGTATAAAACAATTAGTAAGACCCCAAAGGTTCTTAACCAGAAAGTTCTTAGGAAAGATTTCCCAGAACTATAAAGACAGGCTTTACTCAGTGTCCTATAGAATTTTGAGGATATATCTCAGTCTCACTTACCATGCCATTAGAAACAAGGTTGTCGAGAACCTGTTATATCTCCCCAAAAGTCCAGTGGCTACATCATTAGTAGAAGCAGGGGTCTAAATCATCACCAACAGATAAATAAAACATGGTGGAGGGACAGCTTTATAATACTGCATCTTCTACACCTCTGAACTAAACAACTTCTGCATGTTAAGCAGTATGAATCATCTTCCTTTAAACAATCTAGAGAACTGGATAGGTACTCACAAATATTGTTTTCCATCCACCATCTTAAATGACATTTGTATGCCTGCATGATTTTGAATTGATGACACAAGCTCTGCATTACTTGCCCATTGCACTGAGAGGCTTAATGCATAAGCCTCATGTGGAGATTTGCACAAGGAGCCATGTATTGGCTACCAACATGAAACCTAGCACCTTAAGGGAAAAGTAAACTGCAAATGTTGCAGGTAAAAGTGTTGAAATTTTTTGAAGAGCCTGAATTCTATCTGTGGTGAGTATTACTTTGCATAACTTCATGTCCGGACTAAAGTCAACAAAGATAAATACACATGCTGGCTACAGATGGCATTTTCCCAAGGCATGGAAAAGGTGGTCACAGAGATTCTCTCTCTCTCATAGTAACTGATTTATAGAGGGGTAGCTTGAAGACCATTAGCCATCTCCAGGAGTACTTTGACTCCTATTAAATGAAAATGCACTGCCCCCACAGATGTACACTTGGACAGCACTCAGGGACTGCAGTGAGAGCAAAACAGAGTCCCAAACTGAAACTGACCGACAGCACCTTTGAAATGCAGATTCCTTCTGGATTTCTATTATCAGTTTGTATATGGAGCATTAGGTATCTTAACATATAAAGTCAGATATAGTCTCCTTCTGCTACAAAACAAAAATTTGAATATGCGAGAGCATTTGAAAGATTTCTTTTAGGGTGAATGTGGTTAACCTACATAGATATAAAACTGTCCTTATATGCTTTGTTTTTA